>NC_083427.1:14618538-14883177 GCF_020745735.1 Hemiscyllium ocellatum
AACTGCAGAAATTTATGTAAAACACTGTTATCTCACTTTTTAGATTAGAATCAATCTAAATATCAGGTCGTAGACAGAGAACACAGGGTAAAAACAATGACTGCAGATGCTGGAAACCAGATTGTGGATTAGTGGTGCTGGAAGAGCACAGTAGTTCAGGCAGCATCCAAATCGATGTTTGGGGCAAAAGCCCTTCATCAGGAATAAAGGCAGTGAGCCTGAAGCATGGAGAGATAAGCTAGAGCAGGGTGGGGGTGGGGAGAGAGTAGCATAGAGTACAGTGGGTGAGTGGGGGAGGGGATGAAGGTGATAGGTCAGGGAGGAGAGGGTGGAGTGGATAGGTGGAAAAGAAGACAGGCAGGTAGGATAAGTCCGGGCAACTCATGGTGACAGTGCTGAGCTGGAAGTTTGGAACTAGGGTGAGGTGGAGGAAGGGGAAATGAGGAAACTGTTGAAGTAAGAGCTTCAGGGCAGAGGAAATGACCTGGGAGTTGCAGTGGGAGAGGGACTCCCTGAGATTCTTGAAGAGAGAGGAGGAAAACTTCTTCAAGGCAGGCATCCTTGCAAGAGGATTCGCAGTCGGGTTAAAATCAACGAGGTAAAAACAATGCAAGCAGATGCTGGAAACCAGATTCTGGATTAGTGGTGCTGGCCCAACACCTTCAACATGTTGTCTAGCTTTCACCATTGTTTACAGCTAACCCAAGAATGCAACTTTAAAAAGAAGGGTTTTGTGATTTACACATGAAAGAAGTGAAACTATCACTGTATTCTAACAGATGAAAGGCTGAACAGACAATCAATTTTTCAATGTATTATTTCAGGAACATTACACTGCAAATGTTTGCTATAAATTCTGTTACGATTGAGCCCTCCACAATCACCTGATGAAGGAATGTCGCTCCAAAAGCTAGTGTTTTCCAATTAAACCTGCTGCACTATAACCTGGTGTTGTGTGATTTTTTTACTTTGCCCACCCCAGTCCAACACAGACATCCCCAAAACAGAATTCCTCATGAGCATCCGGTACATGCAAACAAGCTGCTCCCAGCCAATAGGAAAAGGGGGCGTGTCTGGAGGACTAGGGGCGGCGGCTGGTCCTCCAGCCAATGGAAGTGAATGAGGGGGCGGTGCCTCGCCGGCCGAGCCGCAGCCGCAGCGCATGCGCGGCACCTCCGACCCCGCTCGGGTGAAGATGGCGGGCGTTAGGCGGTCGGGCTGAGTGGCTGCCGCCAGATTAATCGCCGTGAAAAAAGGTAGGTTTCGCTCGGCGTTTCGTACCTTCTGCTCGCGGAGTTTTTCTGAATTCCACCTCTTTCCCCCCCCCCTCCCCATTTACCAGGCGAACGGGGCCCGCCGTAGACCAACCCTGAGGCCGGGCTCCATCGATATGATGGAAGGCCTGGATTGACAGCAGCTCCCGGCCAATGGGAGCCAGCCGGGGTCTCGCTCACAGTGGGAGGCGGGGATTGACGGCAGCTCTGGACCAATAGGAACCAACGGGGACATGTCATAATGGATGGTGGGGATGGATGGCAGCTCTGGACCAATAGGAACCAACGGGGTCATGTCACAATGGAAGGCGGGGGTGGGCGGCCACCCCGGGGGATGAGGAAACAGCCGGGGACAGTTCACGGTGGGTCGCGGGATTGACGGCGGCTACCGGCCAATCGAACACAATGAGGGGCGGTGCTTGATGGCAGATGGAGCCAATGGGAACCAGCGGTGATTGTGTGCAATGTAGGAGCACGTGCCTGTAGATGCTCCTCCCCTCCCCCCGGGCCCATGTCTTTGGCCAATTGTCTTCTCCTCGTTCCCAGCAGCCTCTTCGCCCAGCTCCAACTCTCCTTCCACCCAGATCCCTCTGCTTTTACCTCCCTTTTACCTCCACACCTTCCGTCCGTTCAGAGCCTAGGGGGTGACTTTGGTCGCCTCAATTTCATTGCACCGTTCCCTCACCACCTCTCTCCATTCCCCCACTATCACCATTATCCTCCCACTCCTCCCCCTGGCCCCACTGCCTCCCTTTCCCCCCTCAGTCTCTTCCTCCATCACTTTGCACCCCCTATGCCCCTCTCCCCGACTCTGAACCCCACCTCTCCCCCGTTTCCCCCTTCCCTACCCCTTGCCCCTCTCCTCCGCCTTTCCTCCCTGGGTAACTGCTTCACAGAGCACTTGCATCCTGTTCGCAAACAAAAACCCTGAACTTCCAGTTTCCTGCCAATTAATCCACTGCTGTTTACACCCTGGCCAAAATCTCTGTCTGAGGCTCACTGTGGTGCTCCAACGCAGTTCAGTGCAAGCTGGAAGAACAGTATCGAGTTCAATAACTTTAGGGCTTGAGCTGTCCCATGTCCTTACCCCAATGCCGAAAACCAGGCTTTGTTATCACATGCGCAAAAACAGAAGTTGCTGGAAAAGCTGGGCAGGTCTGGCAGCACTTGTGCTAGTATTCAGCCTCAAGCTCAGTGACCAGTGGTGTTCTGCAGGGCTCTGTTCTGTGACGAGGAAGTGGAAGGGTGGATTAGTAAGTTTGCCAATGACACGAAGGTTGGTGAAGGTGTGGTTCACGTCGAGGCTGTTGTATGTTGCAACAGGACATTGACAGGATGCAGAACTGGGCTGAGAAGTGGCAGATGGAGTTCAAAGTGTGAAGTCATTTGCATTGGAAGGTTGATTTGAATGCAGATTACAGGGTTAAGGGCAGGATTCTTGGCAGTGTAGAGGAGCAGAGCGATCTTGGGGTCCATGTCCAGAGATCCCTCAAAGTTGCCACCCTACTTGCTAGGGTTGCTAAGAAGGTGTATGGTGTGTTGGCTTTCATTAGCAGGCGATTGACTTTAAGAACCACAAGGTTATGCTGCAGCTCTGTAATGCCCTGTTTAGACCACACTTAGAATATAGTGTTCAGTTCTGGTCGCCTCATTATAGGAAAGATGTGGAACCTTTAGAGAGAGTGCAGAGGAGATTTACCAGGATGATCGGAGGGCATGCCTTATGGAACAAAGGTTGAGGGAGTGAGGGCGTTTCTCATTGGAGCGCAGGAGGATGAGAGGTGACTGGATAGAGGTGTGTGTAAGATTATGAGAGGCAGAGATAGTGTGGATAGCCACAGACTTTTTCTTCTGGTGGAAGTGGCTATCAAGAGGGGCTACAATCTTAAGGTGATTGGAGGAAGGTGTAGGGGAGCTGTCTGAGGTAGGTTTTGGGAGAAAGTGAGGACTGTAAATACTGGAGATCGAAGTAGAGAACGTGGTGCTGGAAAAGCACAGTAGGTCAGGCAGCATCGGAGGAGCAGGAGAATCGACATTTTGGGCAGAAGCCCTTCATCGCCCCCAACACCCAGCTCCATCCCAGGTCCTCGCTCCCAGCCTGCCATGTCCTCACTATTCCTCCAGACCTCACTGAAGATGAACGTTCAGCAAAGGCCTCCCCTTCATCCCTCTACGCTCCTGGATTAATGTGTTCAACACGAATTGCAACATTGAACATTTCTTCTGCTGCCTTCGCCTCTGAGCCCACTTTATCAATCAAGACTCCTGTCCATCAACGAGGACCCCTTCTTTTGCCTCCGACACCACCCCATCCACCTGGACACCCCGTACTGGCCTGTTACCCACCCTCAATTAATTTCTGATGAAGGGCCTATGCCCAAAATGTCTTTTTTTCCTCCTTCTCGGATGCTGCCTGACCTGAGGTAGGTTCTTCACACACAGGGTGGTGGGTGTGTGGAATGCACTACAAGCTGTGGTGGTAGAGTTTGACACATTATGGACATTTAAGAGACTCTTGGATAGACACCTGGATTATAGTAAAACGAAGGGCATGTCTGTCATTTTGATCTTAGAATGGGATAAAAGGTTGGTACAACGTTGAGGGCCAAAGTGCCTGAACTGGGCAGTATTGTTCTATTGTTAAGTCAGAGTTATATATCCCTCTATCCGAAACCACCCTATAAATGCTTCCTCTTCAGACTTCATGTCAGCTCTGATGAAGTGTTACCTGGACTCTGAACGTGAGCTTGCTTTCTTTCCGTGGATGCTGCCTGACCCGCTGTGATCTCCAGCTCTTTTTTGTTGTTGGAGGACTGGGCTGGAGCACTTAGTCCTCCAGTCAATGGCAGTGAGTGGGGTGGGGCTGGAGGACCAAGTGAGAGGCTCGTCGAAACAGTTCTTCAAAGTCCTGAGTGTTCTTATTAAGCAGTGAGTTCCAGATGCTCACCGCCCTCTCAATTTTACTCAACTATCTGGTCCTTACCTTAAAATTATGACCCCACGGTTACTGGTGCATCAGGGGAAACTTGCTCCCTATCACCCCAACTATGTAGAATCTCTACAATGTGGGAGAAAGGTAATTCAGCCCATCAAATCCAAACAGGCTCCAAACAGAATTAGTTCAGCCCTGGCAACATCCTGGTGAATGTGTTCATTACCCTCTCCACTGCAGTCATAGCCTTCCAAATATGCAGTAACCAGACCTGCACACTATACCCCGACTGTGTCTGAACTAACCTGAAATACGGCACCATTGTAAACTCCTCATAGCCTCTTGTATGCTGTCCCTTGTCTAAAGAAGTCAAGTGTGGTAAATGCCTTAAAATAAAGCAAAGAAATGTGGATGCCAGAAATCTGAAATTGATGGAGAAACTCAACAAGGCAGAGAAATCAGAGATCACGTTTCCAGCCCAGTTCTGAGTAAGAGTCACTGGAGTCGAAACGTTAACTTTGATTTTCTTTACAGGTGCTGACAAACATAAACATAGAAAAGTACAGCACAGAACAGGCCTTTAGCTCCACAATTTTGTGCCAAGATTTAATCCTAATGTAAAATATAGTAACTTAACCTACATGCCCCTCCACTCACTGCTATCCATGTGCATGTCCAGTAGTCACTTAAATGTCCCCAACGACTCTGCTTCCACCACCTCAGCTGGTAACGCATTCCATACATTCACAACTCTCTGCGTAAAGAACCTACCTCTGATGTCTCCTTTATACCTTCCTCCTAATATCTTCAAACTATGACTCTCATACCAGTCAATCCTGTCCTGGGGAAAAGTCTCTACCTATTGATTCTATCCATGCCTCTCATTATCTTGTATACCTCGATCAAGTCTCCTCTCTTCCTCCTTCTCTCCAGAGAGAAAAGTCTGAGCTTATTCAACCTTTTTTCATAAGGCAAGCCCTCCAATCCTGGCAGCATCCTGGTTAACCTTCTTTACACCCTCTCCAAAGCCTCCACATCTTTCCTACAGTAGGGCGATCAGAACTGGACACAGTATTCCAAGTGTGGTCTAACCAGGGACTTGTAGAGCTGCAGCAAAACCTCGTGGCTCTTAAACTCGATACCCCTGTTAATGAAAGCCAAAACACCATATGCTCTCTTAGCAACCCTATTCACTTGGGTGGCAACTTTCATGGAGCTATGTACTTGCACACCCAGATCCCTCTGTTCCTCCATACTGTCAAGAATCCTGTCTTTAATCCTATATTCAGCATTTGAGTTTCACCTTCCAAAATGTATCACTTCACATTTATCCAGATGAACTCCATCTGCCATTTCTCAGTCCAGCTCTGCATCCTGTCTGTCGCGCTGCAGCCTGCAATAGCCCTCTATACTATCGATGACACCTCCAACCTTTGTGTCATCTGCAAATTTACTAACCTACCCCTCAACCTCCTCATCCAAGTCATTTATAAAAACTACAAAGAGCAGAGGCCCAAGAACAGAGCCCTGCGGGACCCCACTCAACACTGACCTCCAGGCAGAATACTTTCCATCTACAACCACTCTCTGCCTTCTGTCAGCCAGCCAATTCTGAATCCAGATAGCCAAATCTCCCTGTATCCCATTCTTCCTGACTTTATGAATGAGCCTACCATGGGGAACCCTATCAAATGCCTTGCTGAAATCCATATACGCCACCTCCACTGCTCGACCGTCTTTGACCCTTCTTGACACCTCCTCAAAGAACTCAATAAGATTTGTGAGGCATGACCTGCCCCTCACAAAGCCATGCTGACTGCCTTTAATCACACTATGCTTTGCCAAATAGTCATAAATCCTATCCCTCCGGATTCTTTCCACAACCTTGCTGACCACAGATGTGAGACTGACTGGTCTGTAATTGCTAGGGATTTCCCTATTACCCTTCTTGAAAAGTGGAATAACATTTGCCTCCTTCCAATCCTCCGGTATGACTCCTGTGGAGAGTGAGCAGGCAAATATCCTCGCCAGCGGCTTAGAATCCTCCTTTCCCGCTTCCCGGAGCAGCCCAGGATAAATCTGGTCTGGCCCTGGGGACTTGTCAATCTTAATGTTTTCCAAAATGTCTAGGACATCGTCTTCATCAATCTTGATCTGGTCATGACTGTATCCCAGCTCCTCTAAATTTTCATTTATAACAAGTTCCCTTTCCTTGATGAAAACCAAAGCAAAAAAACTCATTTAGGGCTTCCCCTATCTGCTCAGAAAAACTTGGTGGGTGTCAGTAACTCCTCTTTTTATTATGTTAAGTATCGCAAATGTCTTTCTCACAGCCTTATCCACCTGTTCTATTATCTTTAATGACCTGTGATCATGCATTCCAAGCTTCCTCTGGATTTACCACAGCACCAGTATTTTTGTTATCCATAAGCATAGCGATCAGACCTTCTGTACACAGCGAACAGCAAGGGACTCAGTACCACCCACTGCTACTGTCCCGAGACTCAGGCTTCCAGTCATGAAAACGTCCTCGGTCGTTACACTCTCCCCGCATAGTGATTGTCCACTTCTTGATTTAGGTTCTAACCAGAACAGTGTTCTCATGTATCATCCTTCCTTCCTTCAGGAATTGAGTCCTTGATCAGTATTGATATCTATGTGTTAGTCAACTCCTTTAACTCCCCTTCCCTACAAGATTCCTTGCATTAAAATCAGTATCATCCAAGCTTGCTACATCCCTTTGTATTTAGGTTTCTCCCAGGAGAAACAGAGACTGGGATTTATAGCTTTGGAAAAGTGTTAGAGCTGGGCAGTGCAGAAACAGACCCTTTGATCCAACTCGTCCATGCTGACCATATATACTAAATTAATCCAGTCACATTTGCCAGCAAAAAGTTCTAAAAGAGGCCAATTTTAATGGCATTAGGCAGGAACTTTCAAAACTTGATTGGGGCAGAGCTTTGCAGGTCAAATGAATGGCTGGACAATAGGAAACCTTTAAAAATGAGATAAAGCGAGTTGAAAGACAGTATATTCCTATTAGGGTGAAAGGCAAGGCTGTTGGTGTAGGGAATGCTCGTTGCTGAGTGAAGTTGAGGTTTTGGTCAAGAAAAACAAGTAGGCATGTGTTGGCATATGCGCGAGGGATTGTGTGAATCCTTTGAAAAGTTTAAAGGCAGTAGGAGTACATGGAAGAGGGAAATCAGGAGGGCTAACAGGGGCCGTGAGATAGCTTTGACAAATAGGCTTAAGGAGAATCGAAAGGCTTTTTATAAATACACTAAGGACAAACGGTAACTTGGGAGAGAAAAGGGCCCCTCAAAGCTCAGTAAGGCAGCCTATGTGTGGAGCTGCTGGAGATGGGGGAGATACGAAACAAGTATTTTACATCAGTGTTAACTGTGGAGAAGGATGTGGAGGATGTAGAATGTGGGGAAGTAGATGGTGACGTCTTGAAAAATGTCCATGTTATGGAGGAGGTGGCACTGGATGTTTCAAAACACATAAAGGTGGATACATCCCCAGGACCTGATCAGGTATACCCTCAAACTCTGTGGCAAGCGAGGGACGTGATTTCTGGGCCCCTTGCTGACATATTTGTATCATTGATAGTCACAGTTGAGGTGTCGGAAGACTGGGGGTTGGCTACCAGCGTGTTCGACTGTTGAGCTGACATTGGTGGAGGACATCCAGAGGGACAGAATTTACATGTATTTGGAAACGCAAGGTGTGATTAGGGATACTCAACGTGGCTTTGCGTGTGCTAAATCATGTCTCACAAACATGAGTGAGTTTTTTGAAGAAGTAACGAAGAGGATTGATGAGGGCAGAGAGGTGGGCGTGAGGTGAACTCGTCCATACTGCCCAGATATTCTAAGCTAATCTAGTCTCATTTGCCAGCACTTGGCCCACACCCCTCTTAAACCCTTCCTATTCATATACCCATCCAGGTGTCTTTCAAATGCTGTAAATGTACCCGCCTCCACCACTTCCTCTGGCAATTCGTTACATACACGTACCACCCTCTGCGTGAAAAAGTTGCCCGTTCGGTCCCTTTTATATCTTGCCCCTCTCACCTAAACCTGTGCCCTCTAGTTCTGGACTTAACCCATCCCAGAGAAAAGACTTTGTCTATTTACCCTATCCATGCCACTCATGATTTTATGAACCTGTATAAGGTCACCCCTCAGCTTCCAATGCTCCAGGGAAAACAGCCCCAGCCTGTCAGCTTTCCCTGTAACTCAAATTCTTAAAACCTGGCAGCATCTTTGTAAATGTTTTCTGAACCTTTTCAAGTTTCACAACATCCTTCCGATAGGAAAAAGACCAGAATTGCACACAATATTCCAAAAGTGGCCTAACCAATGTCCTGTAGAGCCGCAACATGACCTCCTGTACTCAGTACTCTGACCAATAAAGGAAAGCACAATGAATGTCGCCTTCACTCTCCTATTGACCTGCGACTCTACTTTCAAGGGACTATGAACCTATACTGAAGATCCTGCCATTACGTGTGTAAGACCTGCTCTGATTTGCTTTTCCAAAATGCAGCACCTCACATTTGTCAAAATTAAGTTCCATCTGCCACCCCTCAGCCCATTGGCCCATCTGATCGTGTTGTAATCTGAAATAACCTTCTTCGCTGTCTACTACACCTCCAATTTTTGGTGTCATCTGCAAACTTACTAACTATAGGCGGCACGGTGGCGCAGTGGTTAGCACTGCTGCCTCACAGCGCCAGAGACCCGGGTTCAATTCCAGCCTCAGGCGACTGTGTGTGTGGAGTTTGTACATTCTCCCCATGTCTGCGCGGGTTTCGTCTGGGTGCTCCGGTTTCCTCCCGAACCCAAAAATGTGCAGTTGAGGTGAATTGACCGTGCTAAATTGCACCGTAGTGTTAGGTGGAGAGGTAAATGTAGGGGAATGGGTGGGGTGTGCTTCGGCGGGTCGGTGTGGACTTGTTGGACCGAAGGGCCTGTTTCCACACTAAGTACTCTATACCTCCTATGTGCGCATCCAGGTCATTGATATTAATGACGAAAAGCAGTGGAACCCAGCACCAATCCTTTTGGCTGACCTCTGTTCACAGGCCTCCAGTCTGAAAAGCAACCCCCTACCCACCACACTTTGTCTTATATCTCTGAACCAGTTCTGTATCGAAATGGCGAGTTCTCCCAGTATTCCATGAGAACTAACCTTGCTAACCAGTCTCACAAGAGGGGCCGTATCGAACACTTTACTGAAGTCCAGATAGATCACGTCCACCTCTCTGCCCTCATCAATCCTCTTTATTACTTCTTCAAAAAACTCAATCATAGAACATAGAACATTATAGCGCAGTACAGACCCTTCGGCCCTTGATGATGCACTGCCCGGTCACACCAATCTGAAGCCCATCTCACCTACACTATTCCATGTATGTCCATATGCTTGTCTAATGACGACTTAAATGTACTTAAAGTTGGCGCATCTACTACCGTTGCAGGCAAAGCATTCCATACCCTTACTACTCTCTGAGTAAAGAAGCTACCTCTGACATCTGTCCTATATCTATCATCCCTCAATTTAAAGCTATGCCCCCTCGTGTTGCCGTCCCCATACTTGGAAAAAGGCTCTCCCTGTCCACTCTATCTAACCCTCTGATTATCTTGTATGTCTCTATTAAGTCACCTCTCAACCTTCTTCTCTCTAACAAAAACAACCTCAAGTCCCTCAGCCTTTCCTCTGAAAACCTTCCCTCCATACCTGGCAACATCCGAGTAAATCTCCTCTGCACCCTTTCCAAAGCTCCCACATCTTTCTCATAATGCGGTGACCAGAACTGTACTCAATACACCAAGTGCGGCCGCACCAGAGTTTTGTACAGCTGCAGCATAACCCCCTGGTTCCGGAACTCGATCCCTTTGTTAATAAAAGCTTAAACACTGTGTGCCTTCTTAACAACCCTGTCAACCAGGGTGGCACCTTTCAAGGATCTGTGTACATTGACACTGAGATCTCTGTGCTCATCTACACTTCCAAGAATCTTACCATTAACCCCCCCCCCCCAGTACTCTGCATTCCGGTTACTCCGAGCAAAGTGAATCACCTCACACTTGTCCACGTTAAACTCCATTTGCCACCTCTCAGCCCAGCTCTGCAGTGAATGAGACATGATTTCCCACGCACAAAGCCATGTTGACTATTCCTCAGCAGTTCTTGCCTTTCTAAATGTAAATCCTGTCCCTCAAGATCCCCTCCAACAAATTGTCCACCACCGAGTTCAGGCTTTATCGTTCCCTGGCTTTTCCTTATCACCTTTCTTAAACAGTGGTACCACGTTATTTAGCCTCCAGTCTCCTGGCACCTCACCTGTGACTATCGCTGATACAAATATCACAACCAAAGGGCCCAGCAATCCCTTCCCCCTAGCTTCCCACAGAGTTCTAGGATACGCCTTATCAGGTCCTGAGGGTTTATGCACTTTTATGCATTTCAAGGCATCCAGCCTCTCCTCCTCTGTAATGTTTCTATTTCCCCACATTCTATATCTTCCACGTCCTTATCCACAGTAAACACTGAGGCAAAATACTCATTTAGTATCTCCCCCATCTCCAACAGCTCCACACAATATGTGCCTTACAGATCTTTGAGGAGCTGTATTCTCTCCCTAGTTACCCTTTTGTCCTTAATGTATTTATTTGGGTTTTCCTTATTTGCGCTCCCGATTCCCCTCTTAAATATATTTCTATTGCCTTTATACTCTTCTAAGGATTCATTTGATCTCTCCTGTCTGTACTTGTCATCTGCTGCTTTCCTTTTCTTAATGCAATCCTCAATTTCTCTCGTCATCCAGCTTTCCCTACAGCTACCAACCTTTCCTTTCACCCTAACAGGAATGTATTACCTCAGGACTCTCGTTAGCTCATTTTTGAAGGCTTCCCAGTTTCCAGTTATCCCTTTACCTGCCAACATCTGCCCCCAATCAGCTTTTGAAAGATCTTGCCTAATACTGTTGAAATTAACTTCCTTCCAATTTAGAACTTCCCCTTTTAGATCTAGTCTATCCTTTTCCATCATTATTTAAGATCTAATAGAATTATGTTCGCTGGCCCCAAAATGTTCCCCCACTGCCACACAGTCGCCTGCCCTGCCTTATTTCCCAAGTGTACGTCAAGTTTTCCACCTCCTCTAGTAGGTACATCCACATTCTGAATCCCAAACTTTTGTTATACACACCTAACAAGTTCCTCTCCATCTAAACCCTTAACACGATGGCAGTCCCAGTCTATGTTTGGAAAGTAAGAATCCCCTGCCATAACCACCCTATTATTTGTAAAGATATCTGAAATCTCCTTATAAATCTGTTTCTCAATTTCCTGCTGACTATTCGGGGGTCTGTAATACAATCCCAATAAGATGATCATCCTTTTTTAATTTCACAATGCCACCCAAATAATTTCCCTGGATGCATTCCCAGGAATATCCTCCCTAAGTACAGCAGTAATACTATCCCTTATCAAAAATGCCATTCCCCCTCCCTTCTTGCCCCCCCCCCCTTTTCTGTCCTTCCTGTAGCATTTGTATCCTGTAAGCTGCCAGTTCTATCTATTCCTGAGCCACGTTTCCGTCATTGTGATGATATCCCAGCCTATTGCTCCAAACCATGCCCTGAGTTCATCTGCCTTCCCTGTTAGGCCTCTTGCATTGAAGTAAATGCAGTTGAATTCATTAGTCCTACCTTGTTCTCTGCCTTATTCCTTCCTGCTGTGACCGTTTGACTCACTCCCTTTCCCAAATGTTTTAGATTGATCTCTTTCCTCATCACTTCCATGGGTCTCTTCCTTGCCAGTTTAAATCCTCCTGAGCAGCTTCATTAGGGCATTTGACAGGGTTCCTCATGCTGTGAGGTCAAAGACGAGTGAAATGTGTACTGTAAATGGCCAGTGTTAGGAGCATTACATACAAAGGGATCTTGAGGTCCAAGTGTGTAGTTTCCTGAAGCCCTATGGCATGCTTGCCCACATCTTTCAAGACACTGAGTGTAAGCATTAGCAAGTCATTTTGGAACTATAGGAGACTTTGTTCGGGTTGCATTTAGAGTACTATGCACAGTTTTGGTCACTGCATAATAGGAAGGATGTGAGGCTTTGGATAGGATGCAGTACAGGTCTGCCAGGATCGGACAGTCATAGTCCTACAGCATGGAAACCTGCCCATGTCAAACATAAACCCAAACTCAGCTAGTCACATCTGCTTGCTGCTGGTCCATATCCTACCAACCTTTCCTCTCCTGTACTGTCCAAATGTCTTTGAAATGTTGTAATTGTGCCCACATCCTCAGCATGTTCATTCCACATGCAAATGCCCTCTGTTATAAAATAGACATGAAGGTCAATTTTTTTTTTATCTCTGTCCTGTCACCTTAAAAATGTGCCCCTTGTCTTGCAATCCCTGCCCGAGGGAAAATACACCTTGTATTCAACCGATGTAGAGCCCTCGTGATTTTGTAAACCTCTGTAAGGTCGCTTCGCAACCTCCTACACTCCAGTGGAAACGCTCTCAGCTTATCCAGCCGTTCTCTGTAACTCAAACCTTCCATACCCAGTAATATCCTGTTAAATCTCTCCTGAACCTTCCTCAGCTCAATAATATAACTGAGCGACCAGAGCTGGGTACAGCAGTCCAGAACAGGCCCCACCAATGTCCTGTACAACTGTAACATGACTTCCCAACTCCAACAAAAACAGACATTGCTGGAAAAGCTCAGCATAGCTGGCAGCATCTGTGGAGCGAAATCAAAGTTAACGTTCCGAGTCTGGTGACTGTGCTTTAGACTTAGGTCTGCTGGCATGTTGCCTGGATTGGAGTGGATTAGCTAGAAGGAAAGGTTGAACAAACTTGGATTGTTTTTGCTAAAGCGTCGAGGCTGAGGGGGACAACCTGGGAGAAGTTTATAAAATTATGGGGATCCTGGATCGAGTGGTTAATTGGAGTCTTTTTGTCACATTGGGATAAGTCAAGTACTTCAGGGAATAGGTTTAGGTGAGAGAGACTAAGTTTAACAGGTATGTGTGAGGAATGTTTTTTTAACATGGTGCCTGGAACGTTGCTGCCAGGGAGGTGGTAAGAACAGATACAGTCACAGAGTTTGACAGCCATTGAGTCAGATCCATGACCAGTAAGGGAATAGAGTTTTCCAGGCCATGTGCAGCTAGATGGGATCAGCTTAGAATGGCATCATGGTCACATCGTCTTGGCATGCCATGAGCCAGTTCCTGTGCAGCACTATTCTCCTCTTGTCCTAACTGGGTATCCCGTCAGTTCCTCGAATGTCCCACAAAGAGCAACAGTCTTTGTACATCGCCAAGGGCGGCACGGTGGCTCAGTGGTTAGCACAGCTGCATCACGGCGCCAGGGACCCAGGTTCGATTCCAGTCTTGGGCGACTGTGTGGAGTTTGCACGTTCTCCCCGGGTCCTCTGTTTCCTCCCACAATCCAAAGATGTGCAGGTCAGGTGAATTGGCCATACTAAATTGCCCATAGTGTTTAGGAATGTGTAGGTTAGGTGCACTGGTCAGGAGCAAATATAGGATAATAGGGTAGGGAATAGTAACTCTTCAGAGGGTCAGTGTGGACTTGTTGGGCCGAAGGGCCTGCTTCCACACTGTAGGGATTCTATAGAGATACCCCATAAAGCCCCGTAAGAATTTGGTAGGTTTCAATAAGGTCACATTTTATTCTTCTCGAGTCTAATGAGGACTGGTCCAACCTATTCAACCACTCCTCCGAAAATGTTCTTCGTACACCTGGGATCAACTGAGTTCATTTTCCCTGAACCCCCTCCAGTGTTAGCGTCTCTTTCCTTCAAGAGGATGACCAAACCTGTACTCATTATTCAAGGTTTCGGCTAACCATGTCTTGTTTAATTTTTGCAATACTTCCCCTCTTTTTTTATTCTCCACTTTATTAGAAATAAAGGCGAACATACCCCCCCAAACAAAGATTTCCAATTCCACGTGCTAAGTTTTAGTCTGCATGACAGAAACGTGGAGGTTGTTTAAGGAGGACTCGAGTGCTGGGTGGGTTTGTCCAGCTGAGGCAATGGTAGGGTGATGGAATCTTGGATGGCAAGAGATGTGGAACATCTAGTCAAGAGGAAGAAGGAAGCTTACTGAGTTGATGAAGAAAGGATAGGACAGGGCTTTAGAGAGTTACAGTGTAGCCAGGAGGCACCTGAAGAATAGACTTAGGAGAGCTAGAAGGAGGCTTGAAAAAGCTTTGGTGGGTAGGATTAAGGAAGATCCTATGGCGTTCTACATCTACGTGAGAAACAAGGGGATGGCCAGAGTGAGGGTAGGGCCGACCAAGGACAGTGAAGGGAATTTGTTCCTGGAGTCCGAGGAGGTAGGGGAGGTCCTAAATGAATACTTGGCTTCAGTATTCAGGCGTGAGAGGGACCTTGCCGTTTGTGAGGACAGGTGTGAAACAGGCTGATATGCTCAAACAGGTTGATGTTAAGAAGGAGATTGTGCTGGAGACTTTGAAAAGCAGAAGGATAGCGAAGTGTCTTGTGCCAGATGGGATATCCTCAAGGTTACGACAAAGTGAGAAGTGATTGGTGCGACTTTGGCGGTGATCTTTGTGTTCTCACTGTCCACTGGAGTGGTACCAGATGATTGGAAGGCAGCAAATGTCATTCCCATGTTCAAGAAAGTGAATAGGGATAATCCTGAGAATTCCAGACCAGTCAGTCTTACGTCAGTGCTGGGCAAATCATTGGAGAGGATACTGAGAGACAAGATTTATGATTTTGGAAAAGCATAGTTTGATTGGAAAAGTCAACATGCTGTTGTGAGGATCAGGTCATGCCTCACAAGCCTTCTCGAATTCTTTGAGGATGTGACAAAATACATTGTTGAAGGTAGAGCAGTGGATGTGGTGCACCTTGATTTTAAAAAGGCGTTTGATAAGGTTCCCCATGGTAGGCTCATTCAGAAAGTAAGGAGGCATGGGGTACAGGCAAACTTGGCTGTCTGGATACAGAATTGGCTGGCCCACAGAAGACAAATGGAAAGTATTCAACCTGGAGCTTGGTGACCAGTGGTATTCTGCAGGGATCTGTTCTGGGACCTCTGCTGTTTGTGGTTTTTATGAATGCCTTGTATGAGGAAGTGGATGGATGGGTTAGTAAGTTTGCTGATGACATGAAGGTTGGTGGAGTTATGGATAGTGTAGAGGGCTGTTGTAGGTCGCAGTGGGACATAGACAGGACGCAGAGCTGGGCTGCACATGGAGTTGAACCTGGAAGAGTGTGAAGTGATTTGTTTTGGAAGGTTGAGTTTGATGCAGATCACAGTGTTAAAGGCAGGATTCTAGGCAAAGAACAAAGAAAACTTACAGCCGAGGAACAGGCCCTTCAGCTCTCCAAGCCTGAGCTGTTCCAAATCCACTGTCTAAACCTGTCACCCAATTCTTTGGCATCTGTATCCCTCTGCTCCCCACCTACTCATGCATCTGTCCAGGCGAATCTTAATGAATCTACCGTGCCTGCCTCTACTGGCAACGCGTTCCAAACGCCCACCACCCTCTGTGTGAAATACTTATCGCATGTATCGCCCTTTAAACTTTTCACCTGTCACCTTGAAAATGTGACATCTCGTTATTGAATCCCTCACCCTGGGGAATCAGCTTAACTCTATCCACCCTGTCTGTACCCTTCAATCAGGTCACCCCTTAATCTCCTTTTTTCTAATGAAAACAAACCTAACCTACTCATCGCCAGCACCTTCCATGTCAGGCAACACCCTCGTAAACTTCTCTGCACCCTCTCCAAAGTGTCCACATCGTTCTGGTAAAGTGGTGCCCAGAACTGTACACAGTATTCTAAATGTGGCCGAACCAATGTCTTGTACAATTTTAACATGCCCAGCCAGCTCTTATACTCAATATCCCATCCAATGAAGGCAAGCATACTGTATGCCTTCTTGCCCACTCTATCCACCTGTGCTGCAACCTTCAGGGTACAATGGACCTGCACTCCCAGATCTCTCTGCTCATCAACTTTTCCCAAGGCTCTTCCGTTCATTGTATAATTCACTCTAGAATTTGACTTGCCTAAATGCATCACCTCACATTTGTCTGGATTGAAAATCATCTGCCACCTTTTCACCCAACTCTCCAGTCTATGTATATTCTCCTGTATTCTCTGACAGTCCCTTATGCTTTCTGCTCGTCCACCAATGCTCATGTCATCTGCAGACTTGCTGATCATACCAACAGTGCCCTCTTCCAGATCACTTATGAATATCACAAACAGTTTGGAGGAACGTGGATGTTGAGGTCCATGTCCAAAGATCCCTCAAAGTTGCCACCCAAGTTGATAGGGTTGTTAAGAAGGCATATGGTGTGTTGGTTTAATTAGCAGCGGGATTGAGTTAAGAGCCGCGAGGTTGTGCTGCAACTCTGTCAAGCCCTGGAAATATTGTGTTCAGTTCAGGTCGCCTCGGTATACAAAAGACGTGGAAGCTTTAGAGAGGGTGCAGAGGAGATTTCTCAGGATGCTGCCTGGATTGGAGGGCATGTCTTAGGTTGAGGGAGCTCTGGCTTTTCTCACTGGAGTGAAGAAGGATGAGAGGTTACTTGGTAAAGGTGTACAAGATGATGAAAGGCATAGATAGAGCGGACAGCCAGAGACAACTTCCCAGTGTGGCTATTACCATAATTTTAAGGTGATGGGAGGAAGGTTTAGTGGAGATGTCAGAGATAGGTTCTTTATTCAGCGTGGTGGGTGCGTGGACTGCACTGCCAGCAGTGGTAGTAGAGTCAGATACGTTAGAGACATTTAAATGTCTCTTGGATAGGCACATGGATGATAGTGTATGGTATGTTTGATAAAAGGCTGACACAACATCAAAGGGTCTATACTGTGCTGTACTGTTCGATTTTCTACTAATAGAAACCGTCAGTTTCTGTCCAGTAAGTACTGCGAGTGCCCTGAACATTTCTGTACTGTCTGATCAATATTTCACCTGGGTCTGGGTCTGGGTCTTTTAGCGATGATTTGAATTTGATTTCCTCCAGTGACTGAGTCACTGACTGTTGAAGACATTCCATTTCACAGAACCTTCTCGTTGGAAACTTGAATTACACCCGGGAAAGAGGCGCGATCTGGCTGTTAGTTACAATATAAACCTGAACCACAGTGAGAGGCGAATAGGATAGATTCTCACGTGTCATGCTTGTAATTGTGAAACATGAAAAATAACAGCAGGCAGAGCAATTCAGGGTTATTAAGAAAATGACTGAAGTGAAGAGGAAGTATTTCACCATGATTGTGAGCAGTGTTGTCCGGACTCTGGCACTTCACAATGGAGTGGTTTGGAGCAGCTAGCAGATTGGAGTTTGTAGTGGGGTCAATGCCTTCTGTCTTGCCAATATTTAAATTTGTGCTCGTCCAGCTGAGATATCAGACATGTCAGGACAGTGTGTGATTGGGAGGTGACATTGTTGATATCAACCTCTGACTCCGGTATTTCTGGGTGATACAAGTTGTTAGGTTCTGTCAAAGCTCTAATCAATGTCCCTGTCCATCTCCTCCTGCAGAGACCAAAGGCTAGTGTTGGTCCGGACTAAGTGGCAGATTCCCAACACTGAAGGACAGCAGTCACCCAAATGGGTTTTTGTTACAATCAGTAGGTTATACGGTCAATTTTTCCCAATGTCAGCCCCACACATTACCAGATTCATTCAGCTCCATTTCAGAATTGTTAATCATGTTTTTTTGTTGCTGTGGGTTTTCTCTCACCCCTTTTCTCTTTCTCAGATCAAGTCACAGGAAGCTGGAAGGTTTGCATCCAGTAACATTGCACCAGGATTGACAGAGTCGTACGTTTTACCTTAACCTGAGCATCGACGGAGTTTGAACATGGAAGAGAAGAATGCCAGTCCCAGTGCAGAGGGATCACGGGAAGGTGGGGATGGTGGAAAGGAATTGAGTCCCGTTTCTGAGCTGGAATCTCATCAACACAGTCACACAGGGAAGAAGCCATTCATCTGCTCCCAGTGTGGGAAGGAATTCACTGAATTATCCGACCTCCTCAGCCACCAGCAAGTTCACGCTGGGGAGAAAACATTCAAATGTCCAGACTGTGGGAAGTGCTACAAATGTTCTAAGGACTTGGTGTCTCACCAACGTGTTCACACTGTAGAGAGACCGTTCAAGTGCTCTCACTGCGGAACTGGGTTCCGGCTGCCATCGCAACTGACTGTACACCAGCGGATTCACACCGGGGAGAGGCCGTTCATCTGCTCCGAGTGTGGGAAGGGATTCACTCGGTCGTCTGACCTGCTCAAACACCAGCGGGGTCACACTGAGGAGAGACCGTTCCGGTGCTCCCACTGTGGGACTGGTTTCAAGCAATCGTACGATCTCACCGTGCACCAACGAATTCACACTGGGGAGAGGCCGTACTCCTGCTCCGAGTGCGGGAAGGACTTCACTCGTTTGTCCAATCTGCTCAGTCACCAACAAGTTCACACCGACGAGAAACCTTTCAAGTGTCCAGAGTGTGGGAAGGGCTATAAAAATTCATGGAAACTGAAGTCCCATCAACGTGTTCACTCTGACGAGAGACCGTTTCGATGCTCTGACTGTGGGATGATGTTCAAGCGATCATTTCAACTCACTGTTCACCAGCGCATTCACACCGGTGATGGGTTATTCACCTGCTCCAAGTGTGGGAAGGGATTCACTCAGTTATCCAATCTCCAGTCACATCAGCTGGTTCACACCGATGAGAGGCCTTTTCAGTGCACGGACTGTGGAAAGAGTTTTAAAAGTTCTGCAGGACTGATCCGTCATCAACGTATTCACTCTGATGAGAAACCGTTCATGTGTTCTCAGTGTGGAGCGAGGTTCACACAGTCATATACTCTCACTGTGCACCAGCGGGTTCACACTGGGGAGAGGCCATTCACCTGCTCCGAGTGTGGGAAAGGATTCCGTCGAGCATCCAACCTACTGGAACACCAGCGGGTTCACGCCACGGAGAGACCTTTTGAATGTCCAGCCTGTGAGAAGAGCTTCAAATGTGCCCGGGACCTTATGTCCCATCAGTGCGCTCCCGCTGCAGCGACACCCTTCAGATGCTCTCATTGCGCGCCTGAGTTGGAGCAGTCATCCCAGTTCACTGTAGACCAGCGACTCCACACTGAGCAGCAACTGTTTATCTGCTCCGAGTGTGGGAGGAGTTTCACTCCATCATCCAAATTGCTGACACACGAGTGAGTTCACACCGCTGAGAGGCTGTTCACTTGCTCTGAGTGTGGGAATGTTTTTGTTGGAACACCAGCAAGGTCACACCGATGAAAAACTGAGAGAAAGGAATTGAAACTTCCTGGGACCTGACCTCCCGTTGTGTTCTTTCTGAGAGACTGTTAGCTGCTTTCACTATCAAATAGGGTTCGGGGTGATTACTACTGTACACCGGCGAATGTGGAGGGGCTGTTCTCCTGCTGACTCAAGTCATCCAGCTTAGTTGATGTACCAGCGCATTCATAATTAACTGGAGTTTGCTGTTGATCACATCCAGGATGTTTATCAGGCTGACATTCAAAACTCCGAACCAGTTGTGGGTATTAATATTCCGGTTTAAAAGGAAATAAATCCGCCTTATGCTAAACAGATTGTCTGTTGAGTCTTTTCAATGTCACTTACACAAGTTAGCTCCTTTTGAGAAGCTCCACCTGTCCCCTGTCCTCTCCATCCTCACCACCAACACAAGTATAAGGAGCACACAAAGCTTCTTTGTCAAGAATACTGAGATAAGCTGATCTGCTGTTTCCTTCCCTCTACCACAAGCCAGCATCTCTAAATCTCCTCCCAACTGTAAACCTGCACTCTCCTCTTTCTCCAGATTTTCTCCTATGACTGCATCCGGCCCTATGTGTTCACCTTCACCGTGTAGCCTTCCTCTTTCTGCCTGACCCTGTTCTCTCTGAAATATGGATCACCAAACTTCCTCAGTTTGTTGACATTGCTAACAATTTTCTTGCCCTTCTGATACTGTCTTAGACTTAACCCCATTGTCAACATTCATTCTCAAAGCATCTTCTCCAACTCGTCACCGTTCCAAACCCCACCCCTCTCCACCCTCCCTTTCCTCTCCAATTCGTAGAATCCCTACAGTGTGGAAACGGGCCCTTCGGCCCAACAAGGTCCACATCGACCCTCCAAACAGTAACCCACCCGGACTCAATCCGCCCACTCTATATTTACCCCTGACTAATGCACCTAACCTACACATCCCTGAACACTATGGGGCGATTTAGTACAGTCAATTCACCTCACCTGCCCATCTTTAGACTCTGGGAGGAAACCGGAGCACCCGGAGGAAACCCACGCAGACACAGGGAGAATGTACAATCTCCACCCAGGTTCCTGCTGCTGTATTAAAGCAACTTACTACAGATGCTGGAATCTGAAACTAAAAGCGAAAATGCTGGAAAATCTCAGCAGGGCTGGCAGCATCTGTAAGGAGAGAAAAGGGCTGATGTTTCGGGTCTAACTGACCCTTTGTGAAAGCTTTGACAAAGGGTCAAAGGGTCAGTTAGACTTGCAACGTCAGCTCTTTTCCCTCCTTACAGATGCTGCCAGCCCTGCTGAGATGTTCCAGCACCTGCTGCTGTAAGCAGTGCTAACCACTCAGCCACCAAGCCCCCAAAATTTTTATACTTGCTGCCCCTCAAGGATCTATCCTTGGTCCTTCCTATTTGTCATCAACATGCTGCCAAGAGGTAACATTTTCCAAGAGCCCTGCATTCGTTTTCACATGTATGCTGACAATGCCCAGCTTTACCTCAAAACTGTCCCTCTCCATTCCTCCACTCCTACTCAATTATCAACGTCTTAGTGCGTATCTGTCTCTTCACTTCAAGAACCATTTCAATTAGAGACATGTTCGGTACAGGCAAAATGCCAATGAGATGAATAGATCCCACAAGCTCTTGACTTGTTGCTTTCCATTTCCAAATTCCACCAACCCAATCCCTGTGGTTCCTGAGAAACTTGGGCCCAACATGGGATGTGGGAGGCAGGGAGACAGGAATCCACCGTAACCATTCCCCTCAAACAAGTACACCGTTTTAGATACTGTTGGTGGTGGTTGTTGGGGTTCACAATGACCATTCAGGGAAAATCGCAGTAGCCGGTTCAGTGGCAGTACGACCGGCTCTGGGGCACTTTGGGAAAGGGAAAAGGTAAACATGACCTTCGTAATAGGTGACTCAATAGTGGGGGGGTGGGTGAAGACAGACAGACAGGAGATTCTTTGCTCACAAATGGGAATCAGGATGGTGTGTTGCCTCCCAGGTGCCAGGGCAACTGCAGACTGTACTCAAGAGGGAGGGTGAGCAGACAGTAGTCATTGTGCATGTTGGCACAAGTGCCATGGGTAGAAATAGGGATGCGGTCCTGATGACTGATTGTAGAGAGATAGGAATAAAGTTTTAAAAACCAGATTCTCAACAGTGGTAAGCTCCAGTGCCAAGAGCAGGAGGATATGGCAGATGAATGCGTGGAGAAAGAATTGGTGCAGGGGCCAAGGATTCAGATTTTGAGATCATTGGGATCTTTTCTCGGACAGAGGCGACCTGTTCAAGAGGGACGGTTTACACCTGAATTGGAGGGTGACCAATATCTTGGCGGCCAAGTTTGTTAGAGCTACAAAAGAGGGTTTATACGAGATTGGCAGGTGGGATCCTCAACAGCAGGGAGGTAAGTACAAGGTTGATGCAGTGGAGAAGATGCAGTCATCAGAAATAGTAAAGTGATGAGGTAGGTCAGGCTGGAACATGACAAGGAGTAAGTAATGTTGGATTAAATTGCATCTGTTTCAATGCTAGATGGCTGACAGGTTAGAGAAACACAGCAGGTTAGGCAGCATCTGAGGGGCAGGAGAATTGACATTTCGGGCATAAGCCTTTCACCAGGACTTACGCCCGAAACTTTTTTTTTCTCTTTTCCAGGACCACACACTCGACTGATCTGCAGTCCTCACTTTCTCCTGGCTGACAGGTAAGGTCGATGAACTCAGGGCGTGGATAGGTATGTGGGACAGGGATACTATAGCCATGACAGAAACATGGCTAAGGGAGTGATAGGACTAGCAGCTTCAGGTACCAGGGTACAAGTACTTTAGGCAGGACAAAGGGGAAGGGTGGTTACATGTTTGATTAAGACGAGTATCACAGCAGTAATCAGAATTAAATAAAGAAGAAAATCCAGTGAGACTTCGTGGGTGGAGCTAAGAAATAAGGGTATGATGATGTTATTGGGATTGTACTATCGACCCCCAAATAGTCAATGGGAATTACAGGAAGAAATATTTGGGAGTTTGGGAGACTTGCAGGAGCAGTAGGGTTGTCACTGTAGTGGATTTTAATTTTTCTAGTATAGACTGGGACAGCCAGAGTGTTAAAGACTGAGATGGGTTGGAATTGTTAAATGCATTCAGGAGAGTTTGCTCAATCAGGATTTCGAGGGTCCTACTCCGGAAGGGACAAAACTCGACCTACTTTTGGGAAGTAGGGAGGACGGATGACGGAGGTGACAGTGGGGAGAACTTTGGGATTGAAGTAGTTTGTTTGCAGACAAAGGGACCTCCGGCAAGTGGGGGATTTTGAAAGTGAGATAGTGAGCGTTCAAGGTCTTTTTGTTCCTGTGAGCGTGATTGACAAGGTTGGCAGGAATAGGGAACCGTAGATGACACGAGATATTGAGGCTTTGACCAGACAAAAGGAGGAATGCCATAGGTAGAGGCAGCTGGGATCTAGGGAATCCCTGGAGGTATATAGGGACACAGTAGTGTACTGAAGGAAATCGGGCAAGCAAAGAGGGTGTCATGAGATAGAACAAGTACAGCATAGGACAAGACCTTTGACCCTTGATGTTGTGCCAGCCTTATTGCCAACTCTAGGATCAGACTAACCTACAATACCCTTCATCGCACTATCTTCCATGTGCCTATCCAAGAGTCGTTTAAATGTCTCAAATGTACCTGACTTTACTACGACTGCTGGCAGTGCAGTCCACGCACCCACCTCTCTGTGTAAATAACCAACCTGTGACATCTCCCCTAAAGCTTCCTCCAATCACCTAAAATATTATGCCCCCTCATGACAGACGTTTCCACCATGGGGAAAAGTCTCTGGCTATCCACTTTATCTATGCCCCTCAATGTCTTGTACACCTCTAACAAGTCACCTCTCATCCTTCTTCACTCCCATAAGAAAACCCGAGCTCCCTCAACCTTTCTTCATAAGACGTGCCATCCAGACCAGGCAGCATCCTGGTAAATCTCTGCACCCTCTCTAAAGCTTCCACATCTTTCTTACAATGAGCTGACCAGAACTGAACACGATATTTCAAGTGCGGTCTAATCATGGCTTTTTCGTCTTTTGAGCTGCATTATAACTTTGCGGCTCTTAGACTCATATCCCCCCACTAATGAAAGCCAACAAATCATTCCAGCTTCAGGCGACTGTCTGGGTGGAGTTTGCACGTTCTCCCCTCGTCTGCGTGGGTTTCCTTCCATAATCAAAAGATGTGCAGGTTAGGGAGGATTGGCCATGCTAAATTGCTCCATGGTGTTCAGGGAAATGGAGGTTAGGTGCATTAGTTGGGGAAAAAGTGAGGTCTGCAGATGCTGGAGATCAGAGCTGAAAATGTGTTGCTGGTTAAAGCGCAGCAGGTCAGGCAGCATCCAAGGAACAGGAAATTCGACGTTTCGGGCATAAGCCCCTCATCAGGAAAGGGCTTATGCCCGAAACGTCGAATTTCCTGCTCCTTGGATGCTGCCTGACCTGCTGCGCTTTAACCAGCAACACATTTTCAGCATTAGTCAGGGGTCAATATAGGTGGGTGGAGTGGGTCTGGGTGGGTAACTCTTTGGAGGGTTGGTATGGACTGGTTGGGCTGAAGGGCCTGTTTGCACACTGGTAGACATTCTAAGAAAAAGTCGACCCTGACCCTCCAATATATTCCACCACCACCTGCTGAAGGAGCAGCGCTCCAAAAGCTACTGCATCCAAATAAACCTGGTGCACTATAACCTGGGGGGGTGTGATTCTTAACTTTGTCCATCCCAGGCAACACATTCTCCCGTTCACCAATGGGGTGGCGGGGACGTCTGAATGACATACGTCTGGTCCAATTGGAGCCCAGGGGCCGCCCCAGGCGGTCCGCCGCGTCATGGGGGCGGGCGGTTGGTCATCCAACCAATGGGAACGAATGTCGAGGTGGGGGAAAATGACGCGTACCACGTGACCGTCCTCGCGCCGAGGCAGGAACCGTTGGGACTGAACCGTGAGTGCGCGTGTGAACCGGTAAAGAAGGACGTAGCAGCACAGGGCGGAGATAAGTAGAGCTCGTGTGGGCTGAGGAACTTTGGTGCACTCGAATTTCTAAATCTAAGTCCCCGTATTTGCCACGAAAAGAGAGAAAAAAGTGCCTGCAGAGTTCGGGGTCTCGTAGGCCATGGGCCGTCGCCGCCATCTTTGTTGGGGGCACGACACGGCCAACATGTAGCCAGCTGCCAATCGTCGCCACCTTTATTGGGGGCACTGATCACCTGACATCTCCCCGGCTGCCAATCGTCGCCATCTTTATTGGGGGCCGGGATCCGCCAGGCACGTTCTCGGCTGCCAACCGCCGCCATCTTTATTAGGGGCAGTCATCCGTCAGACGTTTGCCCGGCCCCAAGTTTGCAGTTTGATTGTTACGTCAGTCCAGTAGCCAGCTCCTGCACGTCATGCCTGCAGCCTGTCCACCTCCCACAGCTGGCAGTCACACAATACCAGGCTATAGTCCTACAGGTTTATTTGAAAGCATTAACTTTAGGAGTATTGCTTGTTCATCAGATGGTTGTGCAGCAGGACCAGAAGATACAGAATTTGTAGCAAATGGGTTACAGTGTCACAGAGTTGTAATGATATAGTAAACAAACTTAGATTGTCTTGCAGCTTTTAGGATGGGATATGTTTGTTTGGGCTCTCTACAATGTAAATTCAAGAACTCGCTTTTCACTTACATCCTCGAGGTGGCTCCAGTTTACCTAACAATTGGTGTTATCTCAAGATAAGTCATGCAAGTTTATGGGGTGGATCTGTACTTGCAGAGCTGCGTTTTATTTTTTCCTCAAAAACTGCACAAATCCATGAAATATTCTGTAAGTCCCACTTTCGAAAATAAGACTGGCTCAACATTGGGACAGATTTTAAGTTCACACTGTTAATACATTGTCTGAGCTAAGATAATACCTGTTGTCAGATTAACTGAACTGAAAATGTGTTGCTGGAAAAGCGCAGCAGGTCAGGCAGCATCCAAGGAGCAGGAGAATCGACGTTTCAGGCATGAGCCCTTCAGGAATCCTGAAGAAGGGCTCATGTCCGAAACGTTGATTCTCCTGCTCCTTGATGCTGCCAGACCTGCTGCGCTTTTCCAGCAACACATTTTCAGCTCTGATCTCCAGCATCTGCAGTCCTCACTTTCTCCTCGTTAGATGAACTGAAGCCAACTTTGTTGGTAGACCGACAGGAGACTGGAGAACACAGCAGACCAGGCAGCATCAGGAGGTGGAGAAGGTGACAGTTTTGGTGTAGCCCTTCTTCAGGATTGGGTGTGGGTGTAGGGGGAGCTGTAGATAAAGGAGGTGGTGAGGTGGGGATCGGCAAAGATGGGTGTGGGGTATGACCTGGTTGGTTAATGGGAGGAATGAATCTGGTTGGTGGCAGGGTGAAGGGGATGGTGCTGGAGAGGGATTCAGGGGGTGGGGATGGACATTATATGACTTTGTGTTGAGCTCGGGTGGACAAAGTTAAACATCACACAACACCAGGTTATAGTCCAACAGGTTATTTGGAAAACTTTTGGAGTGCTGCTCTTTTGTGAGGTAGCTAGTGTGGCAGATAGGCGCAGAACTAGCTACCTGGTGAAGAAGCAATGCTTCAAAAGCTTGTACCTGGTGTTGTGGTTTTCAACACAATAGAAAGAAAATGTGGTGTTGGCAGACTAAGTGGGCATGGCTGTTCCAAGTAATTGGAGTGAATAAGGGGTGAGGCTGAATTCCCGATGGACAAGTCAGGAGGTGTTTTCCTGGAAAATCATGATGTGGAGGTGCCAGTGTTGGACCAGGGTGGACAAAGTCAGAAGTCATATAACACCAGGTTGAGGTCTGGGCTGTAGACTGCCAAGGCAGAATATTAAGAATCACACACCAGGTTATGGTCAAATAGGTTTATCTGGAAGCACTAGCTTTAAGAGTGCTGCTCCTTCATCAGGTGGTTGTGGAGAATAAGATTGTAAGGCATAGAATTTATAGCAGAAGTTTACAGTGTGATGTAACTGAAATTATACGTTGAAAAAGATCTGGATTGTGTGTTAAGTCTCTCATCTTTTAGAATGATCTTGCTGGTTTCAGTTGTTTCATATTGTAAATTGCAAAACTTTTTTAAAAAGTTACATTCTCAAGTGCACTTTAACAATTGGTGTCTTGTTGGCTCAGATAAAGTGTTGAAGGTGTTAACTCCCTGTGAAGCTGTCTGTGCTGTAATGGTCAGGCTGATTCTAACTTTAAAAAAACGGATTTACAGAATATAACATGGATTCATCCAGTTTTTTGAGCAAAGTAAAATGTAATTCTGCAAGTACAAATTCACCCCACAACCTTTTATATGTATGTTTGCATGTGGGTGTGTGTTTGGTGGGTGGGGAGGTAGAGGGGTTATGAGTGTCTGTTAGAGGTGTGTGTGTGTGAGTGTAAAGGGATATAAGGCTGTGTGTGGGAATCTATGAGAGAGAGTGTGTGTCTCCAATTTCAAATAACCTCCCTTCCCAGTCTCTCCCCCTCCCTTCCATTCCTCCCACCCACCAATCAAGTCTATCCCTCCCGTTGACCAACCAGGTTGTACCCTCTGCCTGTCTTCACATATCTCCGCCTCATCACCCTGACCCTGCCACCCTGTTTAACCCCCCAGCCACAGCCCCCACCCCACCACCCCCCCCCCCCAGTGCTGAAGAAGGGATACACCCAAAATATTTTCTTCCCTACCTCCTGATGCCACCTGGCTTGCTGTGTTCGTCCAGCCTCCTGTGTGTCTATTCTGGATTCCAGCATCAGCAGTTTATTTTGTGTCCAGCCAACTTTGTAGGCGGCAAGGTGCAGTGGGATGCGTGTGCAGCCTTCCTGGCAGTGGGTGAGGATTGAAGCCAAGAGCAATGTTTATTTCTTTCCCAGACCTGACCGAGAGGGTGTATTTTTTCTCGGAGAGATGTTGAAGCTGGCAGTGTTATGCAGTCCATGCTTTATGCAGCTTAATTGCTCCTGTTATACTTCAGATACTTACTGGAGGCGAAATGCTACGAACTCTGTCATAATTCCATGTTACCCATTGCAGCCTCACTGCAGGGAACAACTAATGCTGAAGCATTACTTGGATGTAACAGCATCCAAGGAGAGAGAGAGAGAGTAAGCTAATGTTTCAAATCTTGTAGACTCGATTCCTGGAAGAGCATTAGGAGAAAGTGAGGACTGCAGATGTTGAAGATTAGAGTCAAAAAGTGCGGTGCTGGAAAAGCACAGTAACCTTCGAGCTTATGCTCGAAACTTCGATCTTCTGCTCCTCGGATGTTGCCTGACCTGTTGTGCTTTTCCAGCGCCATACATTTTTGACTCCTGGAAGTGCACAGCAAGCCAGGCAGCATCAGGGGGTGGAAAACCCAACGTGTCACCTTTCTTGAGGAGGGGTTATACCCAAAACATTGACTTCTCCAACTGCTGCATGCTGTTTTTTCCAGCCTCCTGTTGGTCTACTTTGTATTCCAGCATCTGCAGGTTTTTTTGTCTCTTCAGTACAGATTCCACCATCTGGAGTAATTTGTTCCTACTTACTGTAGGAAGCCCTGCTTTAAAGATTATGGCCTGATAAAGCATTTGTGCTCGTCCAGTGTCCATATAACTGGAATTGTAACAACTAACACAGCTCTGATGTGACTCTGTGCACACTGATCATCTCTTGTCATTATCTGACTTCCTCAGTCTCTAATGGTGTATTTCCGTACTGTTTACTATTTTAATGTTACTTTCACAGACCTATGCATGGAGTCATACAGCATGGAATCAGATCCTTCAGCCCAGCTTGTCTGCACTGACCAAATATCACAACCCGACGGAGTTCCATTTGCAAGCATTTGGCCCATATCCCTCTAAACCCGTCTTATGCATAGACCAACCTCGATGCCATTGAATGTTGTATTTGTACCTACCACCCTTTACTGTGGCAGACCGTTCAATACATGTAATCTCTCAAATCCTTTTCTAAATCTTTCTCTCTCATCTTAAATCCTTTGTCCTCCAGTTTGAGGATGAAAAAGCACCCTACTTAGGTCCTTCATGGTTTTAGGAATCTGTATAGAGTCACTCCGCAGTCTCGTTTACAGGGAAAAAAAGCCTCACCGTATTTAACCTTCCTGTAACTCAAACCTTTGGGTCCTGGCAACTTCTGAAGTTTAACACATCCTCCCTATAGAAGGGCAACCAAAATTGAAGACAGTATTCCACAGGAAACCTCACCAATGTCCTGCACAGCCGCAACATGACATCCCAACTCTTACACACAATGTTATGAGCAATGAAGGCAAGTGTACCAAACGCTGCCTTCAAGACCCTGTAAACAGGTTTTCTCCAGCTGACCACCCTCTGACCATGTGCTGCTGTCGTACCAAATTGATTATCGCATAATGTCATTTACAGAACGTAATTCTTTATCCAGCGTGAGTCTATTTCTGACTGTCAACTTCTGTACCGGTTTTCCTTCTGAAATTGAGTTTGCACTTGATGAATCATTAACTCTGTTTCTCTCTCCACAGTCACCAGTGATCATTTCATTCCTGATGAAGGGCTTTTGCCTGAAACGTCGATTTCGCTGCTCGTTGGATGCTGCCTGAACTGCTGTGCTCTTCCAGCACCACTGATCCATTGCTGAAGTCCTGCTGCCTGTGGAGAAGGTGATGTTTGACCTCCTTGTTCTGCTGCAGTTCATGTGGTGAAGGGACTCTCACTATGCGGTTAGGTAAGAAGGTTCAGATTATTCACATAGTTTTTGTGAAGAGTTGACAATTTATGTTGAAGTTAACAATAGTTTGTATTTTTATTTTCACAAAAATATAATCAAGGAACGTTTGACATGAGGGCACAGATATATTAGGTCAGGTCACCAAAAGCCTTGCCAACTAAGCAGGTTTTCAGCAATATCTTAAAGGATGAAAGTGGGCCTGAGAGGTTTGCAGTGGGAATTCTCGACTGTGTTGCCGTGACAACTGTAGAAGCAGCCACCAATGGTGAAGCAATGAATAAGTGCATTGCTGGAATCTGAAACCAAATGAGTCGTCAAGGTCTCAAAGGTTGTGTGATGCAGCGAGAAAGGGATAGTTACAGCTCGGAGTTAGCCAAGGCTCAAAATGTGAATATGTTGCCTATAAGTAGGAGCTTTGGTACGTCAGGAAACACTTGGTGATGAGTGAACAAGCGAGCACATGGGCAGCAGAATTTTGATATCCTGGAGATTACAGGGAGGTTGTAAGTAGGAGGTCAGCCAGGAGTGTGTTTGCCTGAAGATGAGACAGGAATGGATGAGAATTCCAGCAAGGTAAAGACAAGGACTGCAGATGCTGGGAACCAGACTCTAGATTAGAGTGGTGCTGGAAAAGCACAGCATGTCAGGCAGCATCCGAGGAGCAGGAAAACCGACGTTTCGGGCAAAAGCCCTTCCTAGTCCTGATGAAGGGCTTTTGCCTGAATCGTCGGTTTTCCTGCTCCTCGGATACTGCCTGACCTTCTGTGCTTTTCCAGCACCACTCTAATCTAGAGACTGAGAATTTCAGCAGATGAGCTGAGACTAAGGTGGAGTTAAGTGATGCCACCAGTCTTGGTGTGGGACTGGTCAGACCCTCTCACCTCACCTCTGGAACTCAGCTAATGTGTCAAACTGAATCCGGACTGGAACAAGGTCAGGAGCTGAGTGGACCCGGTGGAACCCAAACTGGATGTTGCTGAGCAGGTGCTGCTCGATACCATTGTCGAGAACACTTTCCAACACCTTAGTGCTGATCGAGAGGGGACAGATCGGGTGGTAATCGGTCAGGTTGGAATTGGCCTGCTTTTTGTGTCCCTGGGCATGACCCACATTCGTAGATGTCCACGCTGGAGTGGTACTGGAATACCTTGGCTTGGAAGGTGGCAAGTCCTGGAGCAGAAGTCTTCAATACTATTGCCAGAATGTTGGCAGGGCCCATCAACTTTGCAGTGTCCAGTGTCTCCAGCTGTTTCTTGACACCACGTGGAGTGAATTGAATTGGGTTGAAGACTCGCGTCTGTGATGTTTGTGGGGATGGCTGAGATGAATCATCTGCTTGGCCCTTCTGTCTGAGGATTCTGGGAAGGGCTTTCATCTTCTCCCTTGCACAGATGGTTTGGAATCTCCCATCAATGTGAGTGGGGATATTTGTCGATTCGTCTCCTCCAGTGAGTTTCATTTTTACAAATTCGTTCCTTCTTGTGGGCTGCAGGTGTCGCTGGCTGGGCCAGCATGGATTGCCCATTCCGAGTTGCCCCTTGAGAAGGTGGTGGTGAGCTGCCTTCTTGAACGGCTGCAGTCCACCTGCTGTGGGTTGATCCACAGTGCCATTCGGGATGGAAATCCAGGCGTTTGGCCTAGCGACAGTGAAGGAGCAGCGATATATTTTTAAGTCAGGATAGGGAGTGACTTGGAGGGGAACCTGAGGATTGTGGTGTTCCCAGGTATCTGCTGCTCTCGTCCTGCTAAATGGAACTGGTTGTGGGTTTGGAAAATGCTGTCTGAGCATCTTGGGTAAATGTTTGCAGTGCATCTTGTAAATAATAGACACTGCTGCTAGGGAGTGTCGGAGGAGGAAGGGAATGCTTGTGGATGTAGTGCCAGTGAAGCGGGTGGTGTCAAGCTTCCTGAGTGTTGTTGGGGCTGCACTCATCCAGGCAAGTGGGGAGTATCCCATCACGCTCCGGGCTTGTGCCTTGTAGATGGTGGATAAGCTCTGGGGAATCAGGAGGTGAGTTACTCGCTGCAGTACTCCAGGCTTCTGACCTGCTCTTGTAGCCACTGTGTTTTTGTGGTGAGTCTAGCTGAGTGTTTGGTCAGTGATAATTCCAGGATGTTGACAGTGGGAGTTTCAGTGATGGTAGCACCATTGAATATCAAGGGACGGTGGTCTCATTTGTGATGGTCATAGCCTGGCATTTGTGTGGCACGGGTGCTAGTTGCCACCTGTCAGCCCAAGCCTGGATATTGTCCAGATCTTGTTGCATTTGAACATGCTCCAGTATCTGAGGAGTTGTGAACGTTACTGAACATTGTGCAGTAATGGACGAACATCCCCACTTCTGACCTTCTATTGGAGGGAAGGTCAGTGATGAAGCAGCTGAAGATGGTTGGGCCTAGGACACTACCCTGAGGAACTCCTGCAGAGATGTCCTGGAATTGAGATGACTGACCTCCAACAATCACAACCATCTTCCTATGTGTCAGGTATGACTCCAACCACTGAAAAGTTTGTCCGCTGATACCCATTGCTGACATGTTTCGCTCGGGCTTCCTCTAGTTTCGCTCAGGCTCCTTGATGCCACACTCGATTGAATGCAGCCCTGATGTCAAGGGCTGTCACTCTCACCTCACTGCTGGAAGTCATCGGTTTTTGTCCATAATTGAACCGAGGCTGTAATGAGGTCAGGAACGGAGTGGTCCTGGTGGAACCCAACTGGGTACTGCTTGACAGAACTGTTCATAACACCTTCCATCACTTTACTGATGAATGAGAAGGGACGGTAATTGGCCGGGTTGGATTTGTCCTGCCTTTTATGTACAGGACAGACTTGGCCAATTTTCCACATTGTTGGGTAGATGCCAGTGCTGTACCTGTACTAGAACAGCTTGGCTAGGGGAACAGCAAGTTCTGGAGCAAAAGTCTTCAGTACTATCGCCGGAATGTTGTCAGGGGCTATCGCCTTTTGCAGTATCCAGTGTCTCCAACTGTTTCTCGATATCACGTGGAGTGAACTGAATTGGCTGAAAACTGGGATCTGTGATGCTGGGGACTACTGGACAAGGCTGAGATGGATCATCCACTCGGCACTTCTAGCTGAAGATTGCTGAGAAAGCTTCAGCCTTACCTTTTATACTGAGGTGCTGAGCTCTTCCATCATTGAGGATGGAGATTTGTGTGGAGCCTCCTCTTCCAGTGAGTTGTTTAATTGTCCACCACCATTCACGGCTGGATGTGGCAGCACTGCGGAGCTTCGAGCTGAGCTATGAATTGTGGGATCACTTACCTCTGTCTATCACTTGCTTTTTATGCTTTATGGCAAGCAAGTAGTGCTGTTTGGTGGCTTCACCAAGGTTGATATTTCATCTTGAGGTATGCCTGGTGCTGCTCCTGAAATGCCTTCCTGCACTCTCCATTGAACCAGGGTTGATCCCCAGCTTGATGGTGATGGTTGAGTGGGAGACATGCAGTACACATTGTACTGGAGTACAATTCTGCTGCTGTGAATGTTCCACAGCACCTCATGGATGTTTGAAGTCTGTCCCATTTAGCACGCTGATAGTGCCACACAATACGATGGAGGTTATTCTTAATGTGAAGGGCGAACTTTGTTTTCACAAGGACTGTGGTGGTCACTCTTACCAATTCTGTAATGGACAGATGCATCTGCAGTTGGCAGATTGGTCAGGATGTGGTCAAGGAGAAAGTGAGGACTACCGATGCTGGCAATCAGAGCTGAAAATATGTTGCTGGAAAAACGCAGCAGATCAGGCAGCATCCAAGGAACAGGAGAATCGACGTTTCGGGCATAAGCCTTTCCTGAAGAAGGGCTTATGCCCGAAACATCGATTCTCCTGTTACAAGGATGTGGTCAAGTATGTTTTTCCCCCTTGGTTCCTTCACCTGCCACAGACCCAGTCAAGCAGCTCTGTCCTTTCGGACCAGACTTGCCTGATCAGTAGTGCTGCTGCCGAGTCACTCTTGCTGGTGGGCATTGAAATCCCCCACTGACAGTACGGTTTGTACCCTTGCCATCCTCTGTGCTTCCTCTCAGTGTTGTTCAACATGGAGGGATACCAATTCATCAGCTGTGGGAGGATGGTGTGTGGTAATCAGCAGGAAATTTCCTTGCACATATTTAACTTGAAGCCAAGAGACTTCATTAGGTCCAGAGTTAATGTTGAGGACTCTGAGAGCAACTCCTTCCCAACTGTAACCCACTGTGTTGCTCCCTCTGCTGGGTCTGTCCTGCTGGTGAGACAGGACATCTCCAGGAATGGTAGTGGCGTCGGGAACATTGTCTGTAAGGTATGGTTCTGTGAGTAGGACTGTGTCAGGCTGTTGCTTGACTAGTCTGAGACCGTTCTTCCAGTTCTAGCACGGGCCCCCAGATCTTAGTGAGGGAGACTTTGTAGGGGCGACAGGACAGTTTCTGCCCTTGTATTTTCCGGTGCCCAAGTCGATGCCAGGGGACCTGACGGCTTTCATTTTTTTGAGACTGTGTATTGGTTGGTACAATCAAATGGCTCCAGAGGGCAGTTGAGTCAACCACGTTGCTGTGGGTGTGGAGTCACATGTAGACCAGCCTGGGTCAGGATGACAGACTTCGTTCCTTGAAGGACATTAGTGAACCAGATGGTTGTTGATTGTCAGAAAAAAAAGTTTCATGGTGATCATTAGATTCTTAATTCCATATTGTTGGTTGTTGAATTCAAATTCTACCATCTGCTGTGATTCGAACCCAGGTCCCCAGAATGTTAGTTGAGTTTCTGGATTAATAATCTAGCCACAATACCATTGCCAACCCTATTGTCCGTCACCACTTAGCAAAACTACACAGCGGTTGAGTAGAGGATATACCTGGTCATGAGGTTACAGATTGTGTTTTTGAGTACAGTTTTGCTGCTGTTGATGGCCCACCCGGATCCTCGTGGATTTCCAGTCTTACGTTGCCTGATGTGTTCCATCTCTGACCTATTTAGAATAGTAATAGTGCTGGCCAACACAAGGGCGTATGCTCTGAATGTGAAGGAGGGACTTGGTCTCTGTCAGGAATGTGAGGTGGTCACTCTTATCAATACTGTTACAGACAGATGCAACTGCAGGTTGGTAAGGATGAGGTCAGGTATGTTTTTCCCTCTTGTTGGTTCCCTCCCACCACCTGCTCCAAACCCAGTCTGGGAGCTATGTCCTGAAGGAGCTCATTAGCTCGAGTACCGCTGTCAAGCCACACTCGGTGGTGGACATTGAGATCAACCACATTTTGCGTCGTTGCCACCTTCCGTGTTCCCATCGTGTGGTGTTCAGCATGGAGGAGTATTGGCTGATCAGCTGAGGGGAGGGTACATGGGTAATCTGGAGGAGGTTTCCTTCCCCATGTTTAACCTGAAACCAGGATCCTTCATGGGATCTGGGGTCAATATCGAGGACTTTTTCGGATGATTGGCAGTGCTTCCATGGCAATCAGTAGATTCTGATTTCCAGTTTTTTTTAATTGAATTCCAATTCCATCATCTGCCAAGGTGGGATTCACACCCAAACTTTGTTCTGGATAAAAGTCAAATAAATCAGTTTATTGGTCATTTTTAAATATCACCAGCACCGTTCTTATTTCCTTCCAAAACACTGTCCATCATCCTGTCTCCTCCATCCTCCCCTCCAGAAACAAGTGTGAGAGGCACCTGAAGTTTCTTTGTCCTAGGACGGAGACAAACCGACCGGCTGCCTCTCATATTTCCCTCCCTTCCACTCACCAACCCGGCCAAACTGCCTTGCATGGGGCTCTTCAATTGCGCTTAAATTTGCAACCAGATTTTCTCCTGTCTGTTTTAAAGCCTTCTCAGAGCTCATCTTGACCCTCAGCTTATTTTGGTTAAAGTACAAACATTGTAACTCTCTGTCTCTCTCTCTCGCGCGCTCTCTCAGTCTTCTTCTCACCCTCACCTTCCTGCTGTACCATGTCTCTTGCCCCATGCCAGTTCATAGAGATTGTTACTTGTTTTGTCAGTTTCTCTTTACCTGGTTATGTCCTCCTCACCCATTCTGTTAAAAAATAACTTTGTCCTCGTCATCCTTGGAAAATGACACACCATTTCCATTCTCCCTTTCCTCTCTGAAGTCCTTGTATTTGGTGTCCCTCAAGGATCTATCCTTGGTCCCTCCTGTTTCTCCTGATGAAGGGCTTATGCCCGAAACGTCGAATTTCCTGTTCCTTGGATGCTGCCTGACCTGCTGCACTTTAACCAGCAACACATTTTCAGCTCCCTCCATTTTCTCATCTACATACATCCAGATGGTGGTGAGGTAGAGCTGGGCATTGTCAGTGAACATGTGAAAATTAACATCATCCTAAAGCACCGTGTTAGTTTTCACATGTTCACTGACATTGCCCAGCTCTACCTCACCACCATCCCTCTCCATTGCTCCACTGTTACTCAATTACTAAACTGCTTCCAGTACTCAATGAGTAGAAATCTTCTCCAAGGAAACACTGGGCTGGTTAATCCCATTGCCTTCTCTTACTGTTACAAATTACCTTCCCTTACTAACGAGTCTATCCCTCTGGCTGGGAACTGTCTGAGGCTGATCTATACTCCATAAGACAGAGGAGCAGAAATTAGGCCATTCAGCCCATTAAGTCGGCTTCACCATTCAATCATGGCTAATAGGTTTCTCAAACTCATTCTCCCACTTCATCCCCATAAACCTTGATCCCCACGAACCTATCTATCTCACTCGTAAATATACTCAATAACCTCGCCTCCATAGCCTTCAGTGAGAGTAAATTCCATAAATTCACCACTCTCTGGATGAAGAAGTTTCTCCTTATTTCCATTCTAAAAGGCCTTTACTCGAAGGCTATGCCCTTGAGTCCTAGTCTCTCCTACCAATGGGAACATCTACTCTGTTCAGGCCATTTAGGATTCTATGTTTCAATTAGTTCCCCTTTCAGCCTTCTCAAATTCACCGAGTATAAACCCAGAGTCCTCAAACGTTCCTCACTACTCCCTGTATTGTTCTCATGTCTGACCTCAAGATGAGTGTCTGAGCACAGCTGTGCACAACCTCAAAGAACAGAAATTTCAATCTGTAAAATGTTGCTTGTATCACTTCACCCCAGCTCATATGCAACGGAAACCCTTATACATATCTTTGTTGTCTTAAATTTGACAATTCTGAAACATAACCCCCTCATTCCCGACTGATCAAGAATCTGGTCCTAAACTGCCTCATGAAGGGAAGCATTCTCTCAGCATTTACCCTGTCGAACCCCTTAAGAATCCTGTATTTTTCAATGAGATCACCTCTCAATCTTCCAAGGTCTGGTGAGTAGATTAGCCTGTTTTAGCCTTTGCTTAAAAGACAATCCGTTCAAGGGATAATTCTAGTGAATCATCTCTCAATTGCATCTATTGAAGTGATATATTTATTTACTTTAGTGGACCAAAGCTGTTCACATTACTCCAGATGTGGCCTCCCAACACTTTGTACAATTGCAGTAAGACTTCCTTACTCTTATCCTTCAAGCCCCTTGAAATACGGGACAACATTCCATTGCCATTCCTGATTACCCTTGGCAACAATGTGGTAACTTTCTGTGTTTCATCTCAAAAGAATTGTAACACCAAACTCTGACAATTACTGAATTCATCAGGACGTGGATATCCACATCGTGTGAGAGAGGATTGTCTTCCAGCTCATTCCCTCTCGCTGCATACAATTTCTTCCTTTCATCAGCTCATTCTCTCAGTTTAAGATTTTGGGAAAGATCCTGTAATTTTGTGTCCTGTAATTCTTTTATGATCAGCTGACAAACGTTTTATTATCCCAATTTTTTGTAAATCCTTCTATCGAAGCTCCCCTCAATTTCCTTTGCTACAAAGAGAATAATATCAGTTTCCCCAAACCCCTGATTCCCCAGTGCCTGTTTGCTATCTATACGGCACACATCAGGATTGTGTTGGAACATCCTGTACTTGCCTGCCTCGTTGCAAGCCCCAGTAATATTAAAGAAAGTGAACCTGCTCCAGACTAAGCACTGGCTCAAACACCGCTTTCAATATTCCCTCTCTCCACCACCAAGGCACAGTGGCATGGTTGTAAAATGTAAAGCCAGCGTTGTCCTACCAGACTAGACAGCTGCTCGTTCCTTACAGAAAGATGACTGGTGACGGTTTAACCTGAAGATTACCACACCCCAGGTGAGGGATTCAGGAGAGTCTATCTATTGTGGATGGATATTCTGGATGTGGATCAGCAATACCCATGTCACTTGAATGAATAATGTCAAAAAAATGCTATCATACAACTAAAATCCCTCATTCCTAGAACCATCCTTTACAATGTCTGGGTGATCTCTGGTTTGTACAGGCCCAGATGCTGGGTAATGTCATTATGCAGTAACAATAACTCTGAACCTCACTGTGTGTAAGGGTGGTGGATGCAGAAATCCTGATAACATTTAAGACCTGTTTAGATGCATATTTGCAATGCCAAAGTGGGCAAGGCTATGGGCTAAGTGCTGGAAAATAGGATTTGACTAATTCAATGGTTGCTTTTAACTAGCACAGATTCGATCGGCCACAGAATGTTTCCCTGTACCGTAGACTTCCGAGGTACTTGAACTGGAATATCGCAAACAACATTTGAAATCAGGTCAGAGAAGGAGATAGTAGAAGAGATAGCAAATGATTGGCCCATGTTTTTGGGAGGAAATGAGGTCGCCGGGGAGGAAATCCTGGAGCTCAGCCTAAGAATCTGAAAGTGTCACCATCAAGGAGAGAAATAAAAATTAAGTATCCTCATTAGGATGGTATTAGCCGAAAGTACGTATCTCAGCGATTTGGGAGGCCAGAGAAGATTTGAGATGGGGAGGGTGATGAGGTTGGAGGAGGCTAGAGAGAGAAGAAAGATTGTGAGGCCAAAGGAGATTACAGAGAAAAGGAATTTTGTGGGCTATGGGAGGAGATTACTCTGGTAGGGAGGTTTGCGATGCTGGATGAGATTAGAGGTAGGGACGTTTTGTTTGGGCTGAAGATATTTGCAGAGGTAGGGAGGATTGTGATGCTCGAGGGTATTACAGAGATAATAAGAATTGTGAGGCTGCAGGAGATTATAGTACTGTAACAGTACTGTGGTGTACTCAGAGCATGTGGACTGCAGCAATTCCAGAAAGTTGTTCACCACCACTTTGTCCAAGTCAGATAAACATGGAGAATAAATACTGGCCTGGGCAGCCATCAACACACCCCGTTAATAACCTAAAATTATGGTGGGTTTCTGTTTTGTGGAGAGCTAGCAGAAGCTCAGATAATTATCCTTGCAGCTTAGAAGGTTAAGCAATGATTTATTCGAGTTGTATATTTGTTCCCAGGATATTTAATTCGTAGAGACAGAATGAAAATATTAACATTGTTACAATGTTTGATTACCACAGAATATAAGTTTCAGATATTTAGCAAATAATGCCGGGTGAATTCAGCAAGTTCTGAGGATCTGGAACAGTCTGAACTGGATGGAGATTCAGCAGTTATTCCAGAAAGAGATTTGGAATTTAACTTTTAAATGAAAGATTAAGAGGGCTGTGGGCGAGTGGCAGGGAAATTGGGACAGATTTGGAGGATTTCTAGGATGAGATTAAAGCCTTTGACAAGGTTCTGCATGGTTGTCTAAATAGTAAAGTTACATTGTAGGGAGAGCTTGCCAATTGGGTCCAACATTGGCTTTAAGGTAGGAGACAGAAGGTGATGGTGGAGGGTTGTTTTTCACAGTGGAGGCCTGTGATCAGGAGAGTTCCACAGAGTTTGGTATGAGGTCCATTTTTGTTTCTTTTATATAGAACATAGAAAAATACAGCGCAGTACAGGCCCTTCGGCCCTCGATGTTGCGCCGATCCAAGCCCACCTGACCTACACTAGCCCACTATCCTCCATATGCCTATCCAATGCCCGTTTAAATGCCCATAAAGAGGGAGAGTCCACCACTGCTACTGGCAGGGCATTCCATGAACTCACGACTCGCTGAGTAAAGAATCTACCCCTAACATCTGTCCTATACCTACCACCCCTTAATTTAAAGCTATGCCCCCTCGTAATATCTGACTCCATACGTGGAAAAAGGTTCTCATGGTCAACCCTATCTAAACCCCCAATCATCTTGTAATATATGAATGATTTGGATGAAGATATAGAGAGTATGGTAAGTACATTTGTAGATAATAATTAAATTAAATAGTGAATAGGTTGCTGTAGCAGCCCATGCTTAAGTTGACAAAATGGCCACTTGGGCTTTTTAACCAAACACAAAATGGCCGAAAGAGTTTGACAGTTACAGATGTTCACAGCTCAACTTGTAGTCTTCATATGAGATTGTCTGGGTAAAATGAGATTCTCCGTCAGAAGAGATGTTAAGGAAGTTACTGAAGTTTCTGTGAATGGGCAGTTTTAAACATCCAGGCATTCTAAATAAGGGACATTTTGCAAGGCCTAATTTAGCCAAGTTCCAAGTTAGTTATTTAGTAAAATGTAGAAGGAAAAGCCTGATCGTACAGTATTCTGAAATGTTTAAGTAATTGTCAAATTAGAAATGCAAATAACAAATTAGAGTGAAAAAGTTAGTTACAACCTTGAGCAAATGTGTATAGGCAGTAAAGAGGCCCGATGCATTTTGAGGGAAGATAAAGTAATAATTAGTCTAAACACGACCTTCAAAAAACCATTGACATAGAAGAAAGGTTGTAAATAGAGAGGTCATGACTGGAAAGGTACACAACTGAAACTTAAGTGCAGGTATAGATAATTTGGACTCCTGCATCCAAAGATCAAGGAAAGATTGATAAAGACAGATTACAAAATTTAGAGTGACAACGTGATTTTTTTTTGTGAAATCTAAAGTTTTGTGTAATGGCTTGGTAAAATTGTAAAGTGGTTGAATTTCACCCTCATCAGAGGCTTTTACAAAGAAAAGATCATTTGCGATGTGAAATGTTTACAGTGGAAACAGGAAAGATTTGTTTAAAAATGAAATTTGAGATTAAAATCCTCTTACAGCACGTAAATGGCAGTGGTCGTAAACCGCAATTACATATCAGAGAGACTGGTGTTTGATGTCTCAAACAAGGGAAAGAGGGTTGCTCTCAACTTGCCATCTGTGTCACATTAACTTTATATTAGAGTTGATTTTAAAGGCTTTATAACAATTGTTACGGATTAATATCCTTTCTAATCTGCTATACTATTAGTGAAGTTAGTACAGAATTTGTAAGATTTCTTCGTGAAAAGCAAGTATTTGGGCTATTGGTATATAATGTGGTGCAGCTGGCAAGTGTCTGGGAAGAAATAAAACTGTCAGAAGCATTGTAAGATCCCAAAGATAGATGATGAAGACGTCTGATAAACATCATGAGATTATGGGAGGGCCTATGGGAGGGCGGTCTGTCGAGTTGCCATTATAGATCATGGATTGTATGTACAGCTTAGGGGACTGTGGCTAACAATGACATCAATGTTGCATGGCATTATTATAATGCGAAGGGTATAAAACTATATGTCACTGGGGAGCTCAGTGGCTTTCCAATCTGAGCTGTGATTAAGAGGGCAATTAAGCCCCATGTGAAAGACAGACTTAGGGTGTCTCTGGCTTCTCCCACAAATGTGGCAATAGAACTCTAAATAAAGACCACTTTGGTGAAGAAACACAGAACTTAGGACTCCTCTTTGGGAGGCAAATCAAAGTAAGATTACAAAGAGGTATTGGTCATCGAGGTGAGGAGTGGGAGAGGGTTTAATTTTGTTCAGTGTGATTTAAGGATATTAAGATCGAACATACAAATTATGAGTGGGGCCCTGGATAGTGTTGTATAATAGAGAGACCTAGGGGTTCAGGTACATAATTCTTTGTAGCTTGTATCACAGCTGGTGAAGAAGGGGTTTAGTATGCTTGCCTTCATTGCTCAGTCCCTTGAGTACAAGAGTTGGGAAGTCATGTTGCGGTTGCAGAGGACAATGATGAGGCTTTTTCTGGAATATTGTGTGCACTTCCAGTCTCCTGTTCAAGAAATGATATTGTTCAACTGCAGAGGGTTGAGAAAAGATTTGGCGGGATGTTGCCTGGAATAGACTGAAAAGGCTGGATCGTTTTTTTTCCCCACTGGAGCGTAGGAGGTTGAGGGGTGACCAAATGGATGTTTATAAAATGAGGTAAATAGATTAAGTGAGTAACAAAGGTCTTTTCCCTTGGGTGGGCGACTTCAAAACTAGGGAAACACATTTTTAAGGCGAGAGGAAAGATTTTAAAAAGGAGAGGAAGGGTATTTTTTTAAAACATGATGATTCATGTGTGAAATGTGAGGGAGAAGTGGATGTATGCCCAGTCGTAATGTTTATAAAAGACATGTTGATAAATTTACACCAATGGGGAAGTTTTGGAGCTGTATGGGCCAAAGGCAGGCAGATGGGACTGGTTTAGTTTGGGAACATGGTCGGTGTGGGCTGGTTGGACCGAAGGGTCTGTTTCATGCTGTATGACTGTGAGAGAGTACAGCTGCAATGGGCTGAATGGACCTCAACCCCAGTGCTCTATGATACTGTTCCATTCACTGTGAATGGTGAAGCTCATCCCAGGGCAGGGAGAGAGAGGATCCCATCACTTACCTCACAGTGAGGCCCAGCTGATCGACAGGTGTATGCACGCACAGGTTTCCTCATGCACGGGGAGTGCGGCTGGGGGTTGAGGATTCACATGCAGCCAACTTAAACCAAGATAAATGACTGTCTCTTCGAGGTTTCTGCTTTGGACTGAGTACATTTTTCTTTTCTGAACTTCTTTTGCAGGATATTAATTGAGAATAATTTGCACTGCAGGATCTCAAAACACGTTCTGACAGAGTCAGCAGAGCCATCAGGACCTGAATATCATTGGTGTTTACTGTGGAAGGAAAAAGGTTTGTCTATGGGAAAAAATATGTCCAAAATGGTTGTAATTCAAAACACAGCAAGTTGTTCAGGCTCCTGTGTCTGGGCCCTGCAGCTGAGGAAGGAGATATTGGCTTGACAGGGGCGGGGGCACAGACTTATACAGATAACACCTCGTCTCTTGAAACAAACTGTTGTATTTAGTCCCAGTCTCACACTTCACGATTAGAGCCTATACTTTTCTCATTCTCTAAAGAGCTGCAAATTCCCATTTTTAAATTTGTTATGAATTTGCAATCCGGCACCCCTTCCGCTGGGAGGTTCCAGATCCTGACAACTCTCTGTTGATCCAGAAACTGCAGAATTCTGTGTGAAGTCTGGAGGGTTATGAAGGGTTGTATTGAGAAACGGGAGACTCTTCCCCGAGCTGCCACTGAGCTTCCCTGCACGAGTGCAGGAGGCTGAGGCCAGAGTGGTCTCTTTGAGTGCTGCTTCGCTAAACAAGAGCGCTTTGGAGTTGTGTGAAATCAGTGAGACAGGGTGACGGTAAAGCTGAAAGAATGAGAGCTGTCTCACTCTGGGCAATTCAGAAAGTGACATTCTCCCAACAGAAACAGCCATTTGGTGGGTGATACCTGCAGAATATTTTCCTAGCTGTTTTAAAGGACAGTAAAGATAGAGGTTTTCAATTACAATGGAAGATTTTGAAATGAAGAGAGGACCCTCACTGAATTACATTCTCTTGAAGGGAGTAACTAGCTTAATCTCGAGAGAAGTCAGGACAGGAGACCTTAGATTGTTTCCTTGCACCATGTGGGAAATAAGGGAGTTTTTCGGTATCCCTGATGGCTACCCGTGCAGAAAGTGTGTCCATCCGCAGCTAAGGGCTGACCGTTGTTTGGAGCTGGAGCAGCAGGTGGATTCACACCACACGTGAAAGTTGTCTGGGCAGAAAGGGAATGGGTGACCATCAGACAGACGAAAAGGCTCAGGAAGGAAGTGCAGGAGTCTGCTGTGGTCGTTCCCGTCTCAAACGGACATGTCACTTTGGATACTGTTGTGGGAGAGGTAGCAAACAGCCAAGTTCATGCACCACATGGGTTGCTGGACTACACAGAACGGAAGGAAAATGAGTGCCAGAGCTACAGTGATAGGGTACTCAAAAGCAAGGCCTACAGCCAAGTGTTTTTGTGGCTGCAGACATGTATCCAGAATGGTACGTTGCCTCCCTGGTGCCGGGATCAGGGATATCATGGAGCGGCTACAGGAAATACTTGAGCTGGAGGGTGAATGGCCAGTGGTTTGTGGTCGGCTAGGTACCAGTGACCTAGGGACACAAAGGATTGAAGGCCTGAAAGCTGAATACAGGAAGAGAGGGAGTACTTTAAAATGCAGCGCTGCAAATGCTGCAATGTCAGGCTCAGTCCCATTGTCACGTGCACGTAAGAGCAGGAATAGGAGGATAGATCAGATGCGTTTGCGGTTGGAGAAATGGTGAAGCAGAGCGGGGTTCAGATCCTTGAAGCATTGGGACAATTTCTGGGAAAGGTGTAACCTGTTTGACCAATAATACAGAGCGGGGACAAATTTCCCCACAGGGCTTTTGCGAGTTCGATTGGTGAAGTTTTGATGTGGTATGGCAGGGGAATGGGAACCTCGGTGTTGGCTTGGATGTTGGGTCAGGTTCAGGTCAGGAAACAAGAGGCAGCACATTAGTTCGTGATGTTGTCAATGGCTCAGAAAAACAAATGAGGATTAAACAAGGAGCGAATGTCTCTTCATATGTCCATCATAATAACTCAGGAATCAGTCTGGTGAACCTTTGTTTCCCTCTCTCAATAGCCAGAGGATACATCCGTGGGAAAAGAAAGCAAAAGTACACATATTATTCCAGGTGCCCTTATCGAAATATATCCCTTCTCCTGTATTCAAATCCTCTCACACTGAGGCCAGCGTATCATTTGTGTTCTTCACTGCATGCTGCAACTACTGAAAGAGTTAGAGAAACACAAGACAAAATGGGATCAGAGACTCTGATGTAAAATTATTGTTTGCAGTTTCCCCATTATATCCGTGCTGGTCAGCAGGTACCTACAGATGTCAGTCCCATTTCCCAGCAGTCAGTATGTAACCTGTTATTTACAGTGCTTTGTATGATCATCTAAATGCTTAAAGTCAGACAGCACAGAAACAGACTCTTCCGTCCAACCAGTCCATGACAAAGATAACTAGTCCCACCAGCCTACTCCTGGCCCATATCCCTCCAAACCTTTGCTGTTCTTGTACTTATCTAAGCGTCTTAAATGTTGGGACCATACTTACATCTAACACTTCTTCAGGAACTCCATTCCACACTGAAACCGCCCTCTGCCTAAAACAAAATTGCCCCTCATATCTTTTTTAAATCTTTCTCCTCTCACCTTAAAAATATGTCCCCTAGTCTTGAAATCCCCTATCCTTGGGAAAAGACCTACCATTAACTCTATCTATACCCTCATGACCTAATAAACCTCTGTAAGTTCATTTCTCAAGCTCCAATGCCACAGTGAAGAAAAGTCCAAGCCTATCCAGCCTTTCTTTATATCTCAAACCTTCCACTCCCAGCAGCATCTGGGTAAATCTCTTCTGAACCCTCTTCAGCTTTAGTAATATCTTTCCTTTAACTGGCCGACCAGAACTGGGCACAGTACTTCAGAAGCTGCACCAACAATGTTCTGTTCAACCTCAACGTGACATCCCAACTCGACTCGAAGTACTGAGCAGTGAAGGCAAGCACTCTAAAAGCTTTTTTAACCACCCAATCAGTAAGTGATGCAAATGTCAAAGAATTAGGTAACTGGGCCACTAGCTCCCTCACTTCTCCAACATTAGCCAAGGCCCATGTTTGTTGTAGCAAAATACAATACCTTGCTTTTATCCACATTGAACTCCATCTACCACTCCTCAGCCCATTGACCTACTTGATCAAGATCCCTGTGTAATCTTAGAAAATCTTTTTCATAGTCCGCTATGCCACCAATTTTGGTGTCTGCAAATGTACTCACCATAGAACATAGAACAATACAGCACAGAACAGGCCCTTCGGCCCACGATGTTGTGCCGAACATCTATCCTAGATTAAGCACCCATCCATGTACCTATCCAATTGCCGCTTAAAGGTCGCCAATGATTCTGACTCTACCACTCCCACGGGCAGCGCATTCCATGTCCCCACCACTCTCTGGGTAAAGAACCCACCCCTGACATCTTCCCTATACCTTCCACCCTTCACCTTAAATTTATGTCCCCTTGTAACATTCTGTTGTACCCAGGAAAAAGTTTCTGACTGTCTACTCTATCTATTCCTCTGATCATCTTATAAACCTCTATCAAGTCACCCCTCATCCTTTGCCGTTCCAACGAGAAAAGGCCGAGAACTCTCAACCTATTCTCGTACGACCTATTCTCCATTCCAGGCAACATCCTGGTAAATCTTCTCTGCACCCTCTCCAAAGCTTCCACATCTTTCCTAAAGTGAGGCGACCAGAACTGCACACAGTACTCCAAATGTGGCCTAACCAAAGTCCTGTACAGCTGCAACATCACTTCACGACTCTTGAATTCAATCCCTCTGCTAATGAACGCTAATACACCATAGGCCTTCTTACAAGCTCTATCCACCTGAGTGGCAACTTTCAAAGATCTATGTACATAGACCCCAAGATCCCTCTGCTCCTCCACCTGACTAAGTACTTTACCGTTAACCCTGTATTCCGCATTCTTATTTGTTCTTCCAAAATGGACACCCTCACACTTGGCAGGGTTGAACTCCATCTGCCACTCCTCAGCCCAGCTCTGCATCATATCTAAGTCCCTTTGCAGCCGACAACAGCCCTCCTCACTGTCCACAACTCCACCAATCTTCGTATCATCTGCAAATTTACTGACCCACCCTTCGACTCCCTCATCCAAGTCATTAATAAAAATTACAAACAGCAGAGGACCCAGAACTGATCCCTGCGGAACTCCACTTGTAACTGGGCTCCAGGCTGAATACTTACCATTTACCACCACTCTCTGACTTCGACCGGTTAGCCAGTTTTCTATCCAATTGGCCAAATTTCCCTCTATACCATGTCTCCTGACTTTCTGCATAAGCCTACCATGGGGAACCTTATCAAATGCCTTACTAAAATCCATGTACACTACATCCACTGCTCTACCCTCATCCACATGCTTGGTCACTTCCTCAAAGAATTCAATAAGACTTGTAAGGCAAGACCTACCCTTCACAAATCCGTGCTGGCTGTCACTAATCAAGCAGTGTCTTTCCAGATACTCATAAATCCTATCCCTCAGTACCCTTTCCATTACTTTGCCTACCACAGAAGTAAGACTAACTGGCCTGAAATTCCCGGGGTTATCCCTATTCCCTTTTTTGAACAGGGGCACAACATTCGCTACTCTCCAGTCCCCTGGTACCACCCCCGTTGACAGTGAAGATGAAGAGATCATTGCCAACGGTACTGCAATTTCCTCTCTTGCTTCCCACATAATCCTAGGATATATCCCGTCAGGCCCGGGGGACTTGTCTATCCTCAAGTTGTTCAAAATGTCCAACACATCTTCCTTCCTAACAAGTATCTCTTCTAGCTTACCAGTCCGTTTCACACTCTCCTCTTCAACAATACGGTCCCTCTCGTTCGTAAATACTGAAGAAAAGTACTCATTCAAGACCTCTCCTATCTCTTCCGACTCAATACACAGTCTCCCACTACTGTCCTTGATCGGACCTACCCTCGTTCTCGTCATTCTCATGTTTCTCACATACGCATAAAATGCCTTGGGGTTATCCTTGATCCTATCCGCCAAGGATTTTTCATGCCCTCTCTTAGCTCTCCTAATCCCTTTCTTCAGGTCCCTCCTGGCTATCCTGTATCCCTCCACTGCTCTGTCTGAACCCTGTTTCCTCAAACTTATGTAAGCCTCCTTCTTCCTCTTTCCTAGACATTAAACCTCCCTCGTCAATTAAGGCTCCCTCACACGACCATTTCTTTCCTGCCTGACAGGTACATACATATCAAGGACATGTCGTAACTGCTCCTTGAAAAAGTTCCACATTTCCACCACATCCTTCCATGACAGCCTATGCTCCCAACTTATGCTCCTCAAATCCTGTCTTACAGCATCGTAATTTCCCTTCCCCCAATTGTAAAATCTACCCTGTTGCACGCACCTAACTCTCTCCATAACCAAGGTGAAAGTCACAGAATTGTGGTCACCATCACCAAAATGTTCACCCACTAACAAGCCCATCACTTGTCCCGGTTCATTACCGAGTACCAAATCCAATATGGCCTCCCCTCTGGTTGGACAATCTACATACTGAGTTAGAAAAGCTTCCTGGACACACTGCACAAACACCGCCCCATCCAATCTACTTGATCTAAAGAGCTTCCAATCAATATTTGGGAAGTTGAAGTTGCCCATGACTACGACCCTGTGGCTTCTGCACCTTTCCAAAATCTGTTTCCCAATCTGTTCCTCCACATCTCTATATTCTCACCATACCTTCTATATTCTCATCTAATGTTTCCTGCATTTGCCACCATTTCCAATTCTCTCTGTCCCTCTCTCTCTCTTTCTTTCTCTCACACACACACACACACACACACACTCTTGCTTGTCACAAGCTGATTATCTCAGGATTTGGAACATTTAAGGAAAAAGCATCATTTGCACTGGGGAGAAACATGTCACCTGTGTGTGGGAGAATCCTGAAGATTCACCTGAAACACCAATACAGTGACACTGGGGAGAGACTGTGAAAAAGTGGAGATTGTGGAAAAGGATTCTGTTACTCATCCCAGCTGGAAATTCACCAGCGAGTTCACACTGGGGAGAAACCATACACCTGCTCTGCCTGTGGGATATGATTCGCCCAATCGTCCAACCTGCTGAAGCACTGGTGAGGTCGCACTGAGCAGAAACCATTCCACCTGGTCGGAGTGTGGGAATGCATTCACTCGGGTTTCCAGTCTCCTGATACACCAGAGAATTCATGCTGAAGAAAGACTGTTCATTTGTTCTGTGTGGGGGAATGGCTTCACTTGGTCATCAGAACTACTGGAACACCAATGAGCTCATACCGGAGAGAGACCATTCACATGTTCTGAGTGTGGGGAAAGGATTCACTTGTTCATCTGACCTCAAACACCAGCGAGTCACACTGGAGAAAGAACATTCACCTGCCCCTTTTGTGAGAAGGGATTCACTTGGTCATCTGGCCTACTCAAACCCCAGCGAGTTCACACTGGGGAGAGACCATTCACCTGTTCTGATTGTGGGTAGGGGGTTTACCGCTCACCTGACCTGCAGGTACACCAGAGCGTTCACACTAGAGAGAGAACACTTCTTTGTTCTGAGTGCGGTAAAGGGTTTTCCTCGATCGTCTAGCCTGCTGAGACCCCAGCGAGTTCACACTGGGGAGAGACCATTCATCCCACACTCTGTGAATGTGAGAAAGCATTCACTCAGAGAACTCACCTACTGACACACCAGCGAGTTCACGCTGAAGAGAAACCGTTCCCTCGATTCCGGTGTAGGAAGGGATTCACTTGCTTATCCAAAGCATTAACATATCAGCAAATTCACAAAGAACCACAGTTGAAGGATTTTGCTCTTTCTCACACCAAGCAATGAACTGTGCTCTTTGCACATTTGTTCTGATGTGACTAATCCCTGTTCAATTAAAGTTACTTATATTGTCAATAAAATGGTAGTAACAATTGTGCATCTATCAGATAGGTTTTGGATATTATCACTTTGTCATGGTATATTAACACTGGGTTCAGACTGTCCACCTGCACGGTTGGTAATAAGGGATTTCCTGGTTCATCTGCCCCTTTCTGAATGGTGACTGAGCACCACACTCAGTCTTTCTGCTTCATCTTCTCCTTGTCTCACCTAACTCCCTGTTATCACCCAACTCCAAAACACTTTCATCTTGCCAAACAACATTCCCAGTGCAGCCTAGGCATTTGATTTTTCTGCTCACACCCACTCTGATCCCGTTGTCCTGCACTGTCCCAATGAAGCTCAGTGGGACCTCAGGGAAGAGTATCCTTTCTTTAATTCAGCTATTTATAATTCTCCGGACTGAGCATGGAATTTAGCAGTTTCTGAGTCAAGAGAGTTGGAAGGATCTGAAAAGGTGCTGAATCTTGATACCATTAAACATTTTGAAAGGGAATTTGCAGGTGATGAGGAATTTATCGGTTAAAATCATGAAGTGGGTGACTTGAACATTTCATTCAAAGAGATGACGCGATATTTAGATAAATCTGTCCTCCCTCTCGGGCCAATAGCTCCTTCCTCAGTTGCTGGACCCAGAACTGAATGCATACCTCAAGGGTGGTTTCCCCACCAATTTGAACACTTTGCTGCTTTTGAAGTGACAATCATGTCGGAGATATTTTCCCCACAAATAGGACAAACTTTTCCACTTCCACAGTGAGTGCCAATGAAATTCAAATCCACATGGCTCTGCAGACTCTATCAGAATGTGTTTTGAGATCCTGGTGTGCAAATTATTCTCAATTAATATCCTGTAAAATGAGTTCACAAAGGAAAAATCCATTGTCAGTCCAGGATAGAAAGCTGGAAAGGGCAAACATGACAGAGAGAGAAACGAATTAAAAGAGACTGAAGGAGCAACTTTTTCAAGAAGAGAGTGGTGCGGGTATGGAATGAGCTGCCAGAAGAAGTGGTGGAGGTTGGTACGATTACAACATTTACCAGGCGTCTGGTTGGGTGTATGAATGGCAAGGGTTCAGAGGGATATGGGCCAAGTGCTGGCAAATGGGACTGGATTAATTTAGGATATCTGGTCGTCATGGATGATTTGGACTGAAGGGTCTGTTTCCATGCTGTACCACTCTGTGACTCTAGAACTTTGTTTGAGTTTTATGCGTCTGTCAATCCTCTTTTTCAAATCACCACACCCTGCCCCCAACTCCAACCACAAAGAAATCTGAGCATCTTCACCTTGCCCCAACAAAGATGGTCACCCAAGCTGTTAGTGCCTGAGGCCTGTAGCCACATTCCCTTTGCTCCCATTTCTAATTCAGATCTAGCACACTATATCTGGGTCTTGAAGAAGGGTTACACCCGAAACCTTGACTTCTCCACTTGCTGATGCTGTTAGGCTTGCTGTGTTCTTCCAGCCTCTTGCCTGTCTACGTTGGATTCCAGCATCTGCAGTTTTTCTGTCTCTAACCCCGCTTGGTCCACCAGTCCTGTCTTTGCTTAGTCCTCCAATCGTACCCTCTCCTTCTATTGGTCCGTTGCTGCCGTCCATCAGCCGGGGCCCATTGTGAGCTAAAGGTGGGAGCCTATCTCTTTGTGGTTCAGGGGTGAGCGTCATGTTTACAATGAATGGTGCAGTGTGTAATATGTATCCCAGAGGACAGGGAATTGCTGGCCATTTGGTCCAATGGGATTGTACACTCTCATTCGCTGCAAATCTATCCCAAATTCCCTGCAATTGCCCCAACTGGCCTAAAGTTAAATTTCAACTCTGCAATAACTGCTGAATCTGCATCTAGCTGCCGTTCAGACTGTTCTAGGTCCTTGGAACTCACTGAGTAAAATAATCTTTACGTTTTCACCCTGCATTATTTCCCAGTTATCTGAAAGCTATGTTTTCTGGCTCCTAAACCTTGTGACAATGTTGGTAATTTTTCACTTTATGCAAATGAAGTCTATTAGAAACAAATCTACACCTTGACTGCGTAACCTTCTCAGTTTCAAGGAGAATTATCTGAGCTTCAGCTACCTCTCCACAAAACAAAAACTCATCTTAATTTTGATTAATGCACAGTTTATGTTATTTGCTGTCCCAACCGATATTTATTTTCCACCCCTATTTGACTTGGAGAAGGTGGTGGTGAACTGCCTTCTTGAACTGTGTAGACCACGTATTGTTAGTACACCATAATCCGATTTGGAAGATAATCTCCTGCAGTCTCACAACTCTCTCTATGTCTGTAAATCCCTCCAATGTCACTATCCTCCCTGTCTCTGTCAACCCTTCCAGCATCAGAATTAGAGTCAAAAAGTGTGGTGCTTGATAAGCACAGTAGGTCATGCAGCATCTGAGGAGCAGGACAGTTGATATTTTGGCCAAAAGCATTTCATCAGGAATGTGTTTCTCCAGGGCCACACTTTTCGACTCTGACTCAGCATATGCTGTCCTTCCTTTCTCCTCATATCAGAATTAGCTATGGTTTACAAATAACACAAAAATCGGTGGGTGTTGTGGACAGTGTATTTCAGTGGCACCTTGACCAGATGTGCCAATGGGCTGAGGAATGGTTGATGGAGTTTAGATTGGAGCTATTACATTTTGCTAAGGCAAACCAGGTAGGAATTATACAGTCAATGGGTAGGCCGTGGGCAGTGTTGCTGAATAAAGAGACCGAGGGCTGCAGCTGCAGCTGCATATTTCATTGTAAGTGGATTCGCAGGTAGACAGGGTCATGAAGAAGGCGTTTGGCACATTTGTCAGTGCACTGAGTGTAGCAGTTGCAGTGTTTTGTCGCAGCTCTAATAGACATTGGTCAGGCCTGGTTGAGAATACTGCTTTAAATTCTGGTCTCCTTGCTATGGAAAAGATGTTGTTAAACATGAGAGGGTGCAAAAATAATTCACAAGGGTATTGACGGGATTGGAGTGTTTGAGCTATCGGAAGAGGTTTGGGCAATTTTTTCTCTGGAATGTCGGAGGCTGCTTTGTCGAGGTTTATAAGATCATGAGGGCAATTGATAGGGTGAATAGCCCAGGTCTTTTTCGTGGGGTAGGCAGACAAAACGAGTGGGTATAGGTTTAATGTGACAGGGGTAAGATCGGAAAGGGACCTTGGGCAACTTTTTCATGCAGACGGTGGAACCAGCTGCCAGAGGAGTTGGTGGAAGTGGGTATAATTACAACATTTAAAAGGCATCTGGCTGGGTAGATGAATAGGAAAGGTTTAGGGGGATATGTGCGAAATGCTGGCAATTGGACTGGAAAGTTTAGGATCTGGTTGGCACAGGAAAGTTGGACTGAGAACCTGTTTCCATGCTGTATAACTCCATAACTCTTACTATCTCTGTAAATTCCTCTGGTACCTGCAACAGTCCCTTGCTCTGTAATTTTCTCCAGTCTGTAATCTGCTCCAGCCCCAGCCCCAGCAAAACTTGTTTTCTATGTAATCTCGTCCAGAGTCACAGTCCTCCCTGTCAGTGTAACCTCATCCAGCTTCACAACCCTCCCCTACCTCTCTGATCCCCCACAGCCTCGCAATGCTCCCTATCTCTAATAACACCCCCCCAACCCTACAGTTTCACAACCTTCCCTATCTAATTTCCTCAACCTCAGAGCCCTGGTTATTGTGTAAAAACTGTCCAATTGCAGAATCTTATCTGATGTTAGATAACGTGTTGTAATTCTTTGAAGTGCGAGCTAGTTGGGTTGCCTTGTTTCTTGTGACCAGTTGGGGAGACCTGCTGCTTCCGATATGATCCCTCTCTTTGAGATGTATGGAGCAGAAACCTGGTCTCACGCTAACACTGACATGCCACATTACACATTACTGTGAGAAACAGAACACTGTCCTGGCTTGATGACAGCATCCTGTTTTGGCAAAGAACATGTACAGGGCACACTCAACTGATGGGAACTGGGGAGGCAGTTCAAGAACTTGGACAGTGTACTGGGAGACAGCATGTTGACACTGTCTGGTGTTAGTGAGCTGTGGGATGGGTATTGACCAGTACCAAATCCCTCCACCCTTCCCCATCCTCACTCTGCTGCACACCAGCTGGTGGAAATAGGTGACAAGTTTGTAAGTTGTTGTGGTTCTGTTCGCCGAGCTGGGAATTTGTGTTGCAAATGTTTTGTCCCCTGTCTAGATGACATCCTCGGTGCTTGGGAGCCTCCTGTGAAGTGCTTCTGTGATGTTTCCTCCAGCATTTATAGTGGTTTGTATCTGCTGCTTCCGGTTGTCAGTTCGAGCTGTCCGCTGCAGTGGTCGGTATATTGGGTCCAGGTCGATGTGCTTATTGATTATGGTCATCCACAGATTCAATCAATAAGCACATCGACCTGGACCCAATATACCGGCCACTGCAGCGGACAGCTCGAACTGACAACCGGAAGCGGCAGATACAAATCACTATAAATGCTGGAGAAAACATCACAGAAGCACTTCACAGGAGGCTCCCAAGCACTGAGGATGTCACCTAGACAGGGGACGAAATGTCTGCAACACAAATTCCCAGCTTGGCGAACAGAACCGCAACAATGAGCACCAGAGCTACAAATCTTCTCACAGACTTTCTAAGTTGTATTATCCTGTTTAAGACATCTCCTGCACAGACATGGTCATGACCTGCATGGGTCCAGTTCAGAGCCATACTTGAAGTTCCTCAGAAGCAGTTTCTCTCTCCGACCAGGTGCAGGTGAGAAACATTCCTCACAGTGTGACTGTGTACAGCCGAGGGGAGAACACGAGACTGGCCCAGCCCAGAGACCACGTTACGTTTACCGGCAACTTCCTCACCATGATGTGGACCAGCTTCAGGCAGGTAGTTCAGGTAAGTGCTTGAGGGCACAGGTCAGACTGGAGTCCAGCTGTTGAGTATAGGAGCTGGGAGGTCATGTTATGGCTGCACAGGACATTGGTTAGATCACTTTTGGAATATTGTGCGCAGTTCTGGTCTCCCTCTTATCGGAACGATGTTGTGAAACTTGAAAAGGTTCAGAAAAGATTTACAAAGATATTGCCAGGGTTGAAGGTTTGGGTACAGGGAGAGGCTGAATAGGCTGGGGTTGTTTTCTGTGGAGCATCTGTGGCTGAGGGGGTGACCTTATAAAATCATGGGTAGGATAAATAGACAAGGTCATTTCCCTGGGTTAGGCGAGTCCAGAACTCAAAGGCAGATGTTTAGGATGAGACGGGAACGATATAAAAGCGACCTAAGGGGCAACTTTTTCACACAGAGGGCAGTGCTTCTATGGAATGAGCTGCCAGCAGAAGTAGTGGAGGCTGGTACAATTACAGCATGTTCAAAGGCATCTGGGTGGGTATATGATTAGGAAGGGTTTCGAGAAATATGGACCAAGTGCTGTCAAATAGGACTAGATTAGATTAGGATATCTGGTCGGTCTTTACAAGTTGGACCGAAGGATCTATTTTGGTGCTATACACCTCTATGACTCTCTGACTGTCAGTCTCTGGAACCTCCTACAACCTCACAACCTTCCATGTGCCCTGTGCTCCTTGATTTCTGACAGTTTCCATATTGCTGACCTACCTTTGACCACCATCAGTGGCTGTGGTTTCAATTGCTGAGCCCCAAGTTGTCTCTCCTCCATTGAACATCTTAAGATCAGTCTGTTTGGCCGTGCATTTGGTCATGTGTGAACTGTTGTGCAAGGTTTTACAGTTCTATATAAATACAAGTCATTGATGTTACCTGCAATGGTCAATCTCAGCAAGATGACAGACCAGGCTTGTGTCCACTGAAGTTCAGAAGAGTTAGAGGTAACTTGGTTTAGACTGAGGGGACTTGACCATCCACAGTCAGACGCAAACTTAATGAATCACAAAGCAGGCTCGATGGGCCAAATGGCTTATTCCTGCATCTATCTCTTATTTTCAGCCATAGCGATTCAAGCACCCCGTGCCCACAACTCACAAAGGGGTCCTGTTCATCTCAGCTTGACAATTCCAAAGATGTGCAGGTTGGGTGAGTTGGCCATTCTAAATTGCCTGAGTGTTAGGTGCACCCGTCAGGGTTTAGATGTAGACTAATAAGAGACTCAACTGCGCAATGCAAGATCAGGAGTGTGAGGCAACGGTGTCATCAAATGTTCTGGAGCTGCCCTTTCTGGTAGCTACAGTGCTCCGGCCGACCTTATAGAGGTTTATAAATACATGAGAGGCGTGGATAGGGTAAATAAAGAAGGTCTTTTCCCTGAGGCGGGGCAGTCCAGAACTAGAGGGCAGAGGTTTAGGGTGAGAGGGCAAAAATGTAAAACAGACCAAAGGGACAATTTTTCCACACACAGTGTTGCGGGTGTGGAATGAGCTGCCAGAGGAAGTGGTGGAGGCTACTAAAATCGCATTATTTAAAAGGTAGGTGGGTGGGTATATGAATAGGAACGGTTTTGAGGGATGTGGATCAAGTGCTGGCAAATGGGATGAGATTAGGTTAGCAAATCTGGTCGGCATGCACGTGTTGGGCCGAAGGGTCTGATTCTGCGGTGTACCTCTGTCCCGATTGCAACAATGCAGACGGGCCAGCGCTAGGACCCGGGAGGGACAGGAGCCCTGAAGCGCCGCCCATAAGTGCGTCACAAAGCGGGTCACGCATGCGCCGGACTGCCGACGGAGCCAAGATGGCGGACGCCGACCAGGGTCTGCTCCCAGCTGAAATCCCAGCACAATATACATGCGGGATTTGCAGGTTGCGAATCGGAGTTCGAGGTAGAGTATTTAGGAAGCGTTTGCGAACACTCCGGCATTGCCTCCGCGGTCCCGCAGCGCCCCTTCCCGCCTTGGAGATGTGATTTTAAAAAAACCCTCTGAACGTTGGTATCAATGTTACTGCGCATGTGCCATACTCCAGCGGAGGGGGAACTGCACATGCGCACCTTTCATCACCGCGATGCATGGTGGGTAAAGGCATTGTCATTGCTGACATTGGAGCAGCCAGAGTTGGACTGAGGTGGACAAAGTTAAAGCTCACACAGCAGCCAGGTTACAGTCTGACTGACAGGGTTATTTGGAAGCATTAGCTTTCGGAGCGCTGTTATGTCAGCAGGTGGTTGTTGAAAATGCGAGAGTAGGACAGAATTTATTGCGAACGTTTACAGTGTGATGCAACTGAAATGATATATTGGTCTTTTTCAATACATAATTTACGTTGCATCACGCTATAATCTTCTGCTATAAATTCTGTGTCCTCCGGTCTTAACCTCCGCAACCATCTGATGAAGGAGCAGCGCTCCGAAAGCTAGTGCTTCCAAATTAACCCTTTAGGACTGTAACCTGGTCTTGTGTGATTTTTAACTTTGTGCCCCTCTGGGTCGCTCACCATCCTGCTCTGGAACGATATCAGCTCTCCTTCATTTTCCCCGGATCAGAATGCTGGCATTCCCTCCCTAATGTCGGTGTGGGCGCACTGCAGCGGTTCAAGATGCAGCTCACAGTTTTGTTTGGAGGAGTCGGTGTTGGGCTGGGAAGTACAAAGATAAAAATCACACAACCCCAGGTCTCAGTCCAACAAGTTTATTTGGAAGCATTAACATTCAGAGCGCTACTCCTTTAGGTGGTTGTGGAGCACAGCCGCAAGGCACAGAATTTATAACAAAAGATTACAGTGTCATGCAACTGAAATGATGCTTTGAAAAAAAACTTCGATTGCTGTTAAGTCTTTCATCTTTTAGAATGACATGTTGCTTTCAGTTCTTTCATATATAAAATCCAGAACTTTCTTTGAAGTTGCATTCTCAAGTGAACTTTAACAAAGCTGCCATGTCAGCCCAGATAATACACTGAATGCGTGTGGTGGCCTGTGTGACTCTGCCTGTACCTCAACGTTCACGTTGGTTCTAATCTAAAAAAGGGATTGACAGAATCTTACATAGAGTTTTGCAGTTTTTGAGCAAGATAAAATGTAATTCTGCAAGTACAAATTCACCCCACTAACCTATATGTTGTGTGTGCATTTGGATATGTGTGTGGGGAGGGGGGGGGGGGGTTGTGGTTTGAGTGTTTGTGATAGAGTGAGAGTGTATAGGGGTATAAGACTGTGAGAGGGTGCATGCGGGAGTGTATGTGTCAGCATATGAGAGAGAGTTTATGTATGAGAGATGGTCTGTGTGAGTGTGTGCATCTGTAGGTGTTGTGCAGGAGTGTCAATGTCTACGTGTGTATAGGGCAATGGGATCACCTATAGTGTGATATGGACCCAAGGTCCCGTTGGTATCCATGGGGATGGACTCAAAACTTGGCTATCAGCCTCTGGTTGGACACTTTGCACTGTTGCTCGTTCCGAAGTCCATCTTGTAGGATGGTCAACCGAAGGTCCGAGGCCGAATGTCTCAGACCGCTGAAGTATTCTCCAACTGCGAGGGAACACTCCTGTCTGTTGATTATTATGCAGTGTCCATTCATCCGTTACTGTAGGGTCTGCTCATTCTCACCAATGTACCATGCCTCAGGGCACCCTTGCCTGCAGCATATAAGATAGACAACGTTGGTCAAGTCACATGAGTACCTGCTAAGTACATGGTAGAAGGTGTCCACACGTGTAATAGTGGTATCCGTGTCAACACTCCAACACATCTTGCAGCGTCTACCAGAACAAGTTTGTATGGTGATGTCCTGAAAGCCGGGAAGTTTGCTGAGAACAATGATCTTTTTGACGTTTGGTGGTTATTTAAAGTCAAGAAGTGAAGGCATGGAGAAGGTCTTGGCAAGGTGCTCATTCTCATTGATAATGTGTTGCAGGCTGCAAAGAACATAGCATAGTCTTTCGACTCTTGGGAAATACTGGACAACGAAGAGTGCCCTGTCATTTGCAGCTCGTGTCTGTCTCCTGAGGAGGTCATTATGCTTTCTCACTGTGGCACATCGGAACTGGTGGTCGATGAGTTGAGCATCGTACCCCATTCTTATGAGGGCATCCTTGAGTACCTTCACGTTCCAGTCAAGTTCCTCCTCATCTGAACAGATCCTATGTACGTGTAGTGTTTGTCCGTAGGGAATGGCAGTTTTAATATGTTTAACATGCAAGCTGGAGGAGTGTAGTATTGTGAGGTTATCCGTGGGTTTTCAGTAGAGTGAGGTGCTGAGGTGCCCATCCTTGGTGGAGATGCATGTGTCCAAGAATGATACAGATACTAGAGAGTAGTCCATGGTGAGTTTGATGGTGAGAAAGTCTGTGATATCACTATGTAGTTGTTTCAGTGACTCCTTGCCATGGGGCCAGAGGAAGAACATGTCATTAATATACCTGGTGCATAGTTTTAGTTGGAGGTCCTGCATATATAATAAGTCTTGTTCGAACCTGTGCATGAAAATGATGGCATACTAGAGTGCAAATTTGGTTCCTATGGCTGTTCGTGTCACACTACAGGTGATCCAACTGCAATGCACATGCGTACACACACACTCCTACAGACCCATAAGCTCACACAGACCCTCTCTCCTATACAAGCTCTCTCACATACACTCACACATACACCCTTCACAGCCACTCATACCCCTCTGCGCGTACACACCCACATGCATACATATCTAAGTTTGTGAGGTGAATTTGTACTTGCAGAATTACATTTTTACTTTGCTCAGAAACTGCATGAATCCATGTAAGATTCTGTAAATGCTTATTTTTTTTAAACGATTAGAATCAGTCTGAACATTGGGGCACTGACAGCCTCACACAAGGGCACCTCACACCTTTTAATGCATTATCTTGGCCAACATGACACCGATTGTTAAAGTTCACTTCAGAAGGGAATTTTAAGAACGTTCTGGGATTTAGATATTAAAAATCTGAAACTAGCATGCCCATTCTGAAAGATGCAAGACTTACCAAACAATTTAGATCTTTTTCAATATATAATTGTAGTTATATCACACTGTAAACCTTTCCTATAAATTCTGTGTCCTACATCTTTATACTCCATAACCACCTGATAAAGGAGCAGTGCTCCGAAAGCTAGTGCTTCCAAATAAGCATTTTGGACTATAACCTGGTGTTGTGTGATTTTTATCTCTCCCATTGGTAGTGATGTCACTGCGCATGTCCCTACTCCAGTGGAAGGGGGAACTACACCTGCATACTTCATTTCTGTGGCAGATGCTGTGTAAAGGCAGTTATTGCTGACATTGTTAGCTATAATTTGGAGGTGCCGGTGTTGTACTGGGGTGGGTAAAGCTAAGAAGCTCCAGGACATTGTAACCCTTTTGCTATAAATTCTGTGTGATATGGTCATGTTCCACAACTACCTGAAGTGACAGCACCACCAACAGGAGGTTAATAGAAGGAAGAACTAGGGGAGGAGTGAAATTGAGCCAGTGTCGGAGAGGGAGGAAAGGCATTGAGCCAGGCATGGGGGAGGGAGAGCAGGAATGAAGCAATGGGTGGAAGGGGGATGAAAGTAATGGATTGAGGGAGGATGGTAGCAGAATGGAGTTGAGGTGGGGAAGAGGGAGAATAATGGAGTGAGGGAGGGGGAAGAGGAATCAAGCTGGAGTGGGAGGAGGGAGATTAATGGAGCTGGAAGGTTGGGGAGGGGAATGGAATGGAGCCAGGGCCTAAGTAGTGGGAGAGGAATGCAACCTGTTGAGTGTGGTAGGGGAGAGAGGAGGCGAATACAGCCACAGGTGAGGCAAGGAGAGGACTTGCATGCAAGGTGAGGGAGCGATGAGAGTAATGGAGTATAGGGCGGGATAAGGAATTGAACTAGGGGTTCAGGAGTGGAGAGTAATGGACATATCAGTGTAGGAGTGGGGAGACGAATGGAGCCAGGTGTAGAAGGAGGTAGGAGAGGAATGAAGCCAGGTATTAACCATGCCCAAGTCCTCAATAAGATCATGCAGGAGTCACGCTTGCAACTCTGTGGCATTTTCTGGGAAACCGTTTCAAATGGGAGTCAAGTGCATGTGCGATCATCTTGGTGATGTAACATGAGTGGACAATGCTTCATGTTCTCAGTGGCCTGAAGACTGGGTGAATGGTCAACTCTTCTGATCCAACTCTCCCAACAATGTTCTGACTACTCTCTCATTCCCTCACATTTCCTTGTGCTCTTTCTCACTCTGCCCCATGCTTCCTACTCATGGTCTCACTCATCCATGTCTCTGACACTTGTAATCTTCATTTTGTGACCACACCTCTTACACTCTGGGCTCTCTACACCTCCTCTTGTTCCTCTCCTACTCACACTCTATCCCTCTTTACCAGTTATTTCCCTGACTTACAACCCATTCACTCTTTGTTCCGAGCTCTCGGTCTTTTGTTCTTCTCTTCTCTTGTTTTCTAGTTCACCATTTCTTTCCCACTTCCCATCACACGGGAACCTTTGGATGGTCCAGATTGGATAGCTTTTCTTTAAACAAGCTGGCAGCTTTCATGCTCACACGTTCCTCTTGTCTGCCCCAGAAATTATTGGACTCTTTCTTTCAGCTCCATTTCATTGTATTCTTTTGTCTTTTGGTCTGTTCTCTTGCTCTCTTTCTCACTTACTCTCTCACTGTTCTGTTCGAAACAAACTTGACAGGGCATTAGCAAAGGAGGATTTGCAGTCGGGAACCTCGAACCAAGCATTGCACCAAGACTTGAGAGAGGCAACACATTTGTCATCAACAAAACATCATCGAATTTTGAACATGGAAGAAAAAGGCCCCCTTCACACTAGGAAGGAACCATATACATGTTGTATGTGTGGACAAGGCTTCAGCCAATCAGCTGGCCTCACAAACCACAATTGTAGTCACACTGGGAAGAAACTGTTCATCTGCTCAGACTGTGGGATGGGATTTGCTCAGTCAGCCCACCTCCTGCGACACCAGTGGGTTCACACTGAAGAGAGACCGTTAACGTGCTCTGAGTGTGGGAAGGGATGCACGCACTCATCCAGTCTGTTGAGACACCAGCGAGTTCACACCAAAGAGAGACCTTTTAAATGTCCAGACTGTGAGAAATGCTATAAAAGTACCAGCAGTCTGATGTCCCACCTCCGTGTTCACACTAACGAGAGACCTTTTAAATGTCCAGACTGTGAAAAATGCTATAAAAGTTCAGGAGAGTTGATGTCCCATCAACGTGTTCACACTGAGGAGAGACCGTATAAATGCCCAAACTGTGGAAAATGCTATAAAAGTTCAGGAGAATTGATGTCCCATTTGCGTGTCCACACTGATGAGAGACCATTTAAATGCTCAGACTGTGGGATGTGTTTTAAACGTTCCAGTAATCTCACATCCCACAGCCATGTTCACACTGACAAGAGACCATTCAGGTGCTCTCACTGTGGGTCTACGTTCAGGCAATCATCTCAACTCACTAAACACCAGCGAGTCCACACTGGGGAGAGACCCTTTACCTGCAGTGAGTGTGGGAAAGGATTCACTCAGTCATCCCACCTTCTCACGCACCAGCTAGTTCACACTGATAAGAGACCTTTTAAATGTTCGGACTGTGGAAAATGCTTTAAAAGTTCCAGGGAACTAATCCACCACTACCATGTTCACACCGAGGAGAGAGCATTTGCATGTCCAGACTGTGGAAAGTGCTTTAAAAGTTCTGGGGAACTAATGCGGCATCAACGTGTTCACACTGAGGAGAGACCATTCAGATGCTCTCACTGTGGGGCTGGTTTTAAGCGATCATCTGACCTCATTGTACACCAGCGAATTCACACTGGGGAGAGACCATTCTCCTGCATGGAGTGTGGAAAGGGATTCACTCACTCATCCAACCTGCTGAGACACCAGCGTGTTCACAAGTGACTGTGATGAATTTTGCTATTAACCATATAATGGTAACAACCATGTTCATTGTGTCTGTCGATGTTGATAACATCCAGTCTGGGTTTATATGTATAGCCTGAGTAATCGTCAAATAAATCAGCTCTGTGTCAGTTCGTTAAATATTCACAGTAGTTCATTCTGAAGGGCTCTCCCTCTCCCCGTCACCTCCATCCTCACCTCCAACAAGTGGGAGGAACTCATGGAGCGTCTTTGTCATGACGTTGAGACAATCCAATCTTCCGTTTCTGTTGAGTAGGTATATTTATTTAGTGTCATGTGTATTTTGTTACAGATACTGCTCCACTCTCTGGCAACATCGTAGAGTCCTGGAGATGTCCAGCATAGAAACAGACTAGCGGTACAATTTGTCCATGCTGACTAGATATTTTACATTAATCTTGTTCCATTTGCCAGCATTTGGCACAAATTCCAATAAACCTTTTCTATTCGTGTATCCATCCAGATGTCTGTTATATGTTAAAAATCACACATCACCTGGTTATCGACTGACAGATTTATTTGGAAATGCAAGCTTCTGGAGTATTGCTCCTTCATCAGTTAGCTGGCAGAGTAGGATCATAGGACAGAGAATTTATAGTAAAAAATCGTAATGTCATAAAACTGATGCATTCTATTGAACAAACTCTAGATTGCTCGTAAGTCCTTTATCTTTCAGAATGGGTTGCAGGTTTTGATTGATTAATATGTAAATCCTAGAATTTCTTCAAGTCATTTTCTCAAGATAATTTAAGCTTTTATACAAAACAATGACATCTCAACTCAGGCAATTCATTAAATGTGTAGGTTAGTGCCTGAATTTATTCCAGTCTTGAGTCAGACTGGTTCTATTCCCAGAATAAGAATTTACAAAATATCACGTGGATTATTAAAAAAAACATGACTGCCTATAGATTGTGTGCTTTTTGAACAAAATAGAATATATCTGCAAATACAATTCTGCAAATGCAAATTCACCCCGAGATGTGTGTGTGCATCTGAGGGGGAGAGAGAGATAGAGTGTGTGACTCTGTGTGTGCATGAGAATGTGTATGTACTTGCTTGATAGTGTGAGTGCATGTGGATGTGATGGAGTGCATGCCTGTGAGTGGGTGTGCACATGAGTGTGGGGTTTGTATGATTGTGCCTGAAAGAGAGCGTGTCTATTAGAGAGGGTCTGCTTGAGTGTATAGGTATGTAAGAATATGTGTGTACGTGTGCTTGTGTCTGAGTGTGTGTGTGAATGTATAGTTTAGTGAGGTTACCTGTAGTGTGACATGAACTAGAGGACCCAGTTCAGGCTATCTTCATGGGTACTGAACTTGGCTATCAGCCTCTGCTCTACCACTCTACATTGTTGCGTATCCAAAGTCCACCTTCAAGGACAGTCAACCGAAGATCCGAAGCTGAATGCCCCTGACTGCTGAAGTGTTCCACGTCTGGGAGGGAATGTCACTCTCTGGCACTTGTTGCATGATGTCCATTTGTCCATTGTCATAGCGTCTGCTTAGTCTCGCCATTGTACCATGCCTCGGGGCATCCTTACCTCGAGTGAATCGGGCAGACCACGCTGGCCGAGCAACTTGAGCCATATGGTGGGTAGTGCCCCATGTTTAATGGTGATATCCATGTTGATGCTCTGACATCTTGCAGTAGTTGCTATAACACGGTTATATGGTGTTGTGGTTGATGTTGTCCTGAAGGCTGGGCAGTTTGCTGCAAAGAATGGTCTGTTTACAGCTTGTATTTTGTTTAAAGGTGAAAACTGGAGGCGTTAGGCAGATCTTTGTTCTAAGTTCTGTGTTCTATGATCTTACTCCAAAGCTTTATAAAGGAGCAGCGTTCTGAAAGCTTGAACTTTCAAATAAACATGTGGGCCTATAACCTGGTGTTGTGTGATTTTTTTTAACTTTGTCCACCCCATTCCAACACTGGCACTGGTTACCATCGACACTTAAATGTTGTAATTGTGCTAGCTTCCACTACCTCCACAAGCAGCCTAGTCCGCACATGCATCACTGTCCGCATGAAAAAGGAGAATGGTGCATGTGTGGAGTGGGCTGCTGGGGAAGTGTTGGAGGTGGGCTAAAACACAGAAAAGAAACTATCACATAGAATATAAAGGCAGAGTTTACAATCCTTCTTGTTCAGTGCTCAGCCATGGCTGGCTCAAGACTCCTTCACCCGATGCTGAGACCGGTGTATGAAACAGTTGGCCAGCCTCGTGTCCCTTCACTGCTACCAGAACAAGCCACTCTCTGTCCCTCTTTCCTCCACCAATACCACCACCAGATCAGACCTCGGACTGACCTCATCAATGCTGCTGCTACCAATGCTTCAAGGTTCCACACAAAGGCCCTTCCTCTCCTCTGGAACTACTGATATGAATCTGTACTGAACACACCTGGATCTCACAACCGTGTTCTTCAGAAGTAGTTAAATAAAGCATAAAAAATTTTAAGAAGTGAAAATAATGAGAAAACGGGATGGAGCAACCAAGCTCCATGCCCAGGAGTCCAACTCTGCTACTGTCATCCAGCTGAACTATTCTGCCACATTTCCGTCTGGCAACATTGTGCTCCAGCTCCCCCCACCCTACATGGCAAAATGTCTCAAGACTTGTCTTGAGTGAGCTACTGTATTGACATTGCCCTACTGTTCTAACTTGGATCATGGGGTTTCCCTTGCCAATAGCTAAACGGGCTAGACTGCAGAAAGTTCCTCCTCATCTCCGGTCAGAATGCCCATCTTTCTCCAATTACCCTCCAATTTCCCCTCATTTTATTAGAGCTGGTCTTGTAGACAGAGATTCTAGTTCCACTAAATTGCAGACGAATCAACCTCCCGTGTTCATTGATATTGTTAACTGTTCATTCTCTCTTCTCATTTTATCCTTCATGCCTTTGAATTGAACAATCTTATTACAAAGAAATTTGACTCTTCTGAGCAAGGGAACTCTCCATCTCAGACGTGCCTTCCAAGATGGCGGCAGAGTAGGATGCTTCAGTCAGAGCTCATCTGCTCACCAGTTCTTTTTTTCTCCTCTTTATAGCTTTTGTTCTTCCACCACCACCCCACACCCCAAACTTTGGACTGCCCTACCTGCCTGGGAATGGAACTGTAGAAGGTGTTTGGGGCTCAAAGCTAGGTGGGAGCAGCACATGTAGGCAGAGCCCCATGGAGCAGCAGTGGGCTGTGTGGGCTGAGACCTGGCCAAGTCCCGGAGCAGCGGTAGAACAGACCAGAGCTGGAGCAGCTTCACGTCAAGTCATGGGTGGAGGCTGGCCCATGAAGCAAGTGTTCTGAGGCCAGCAGGCATGGACTCATGGTGGAAGGAGAGTAGAATTAAAGTACTTTATGGCCATTTTTATTATCATTCTAGATTTTAAACTGTAACAACACTTAATTTATCTGTGACTAGGTACTCTGTACTTACGATGGTGCCAAGAGGTGACATTACAAACTTGTCACTGAACTCATTGGAGAGTACGTGACAATAAAGGTTATTCTGTTCTATTCTTTCCTCTCTAACGTCCTCAAATTTTGGTCTGATATTATTCACCTACATTCTGCCACCAGATGCTTCGGCAGTTATCGAGCAGTGTATCAGGTGAACTTACAAGGTGTTCGAAATTATCAACAATTTTGACATTAGAGAGAGGTTGAATTGGATCAGGCTGTTTTCCCTTTAGCATCAGAATCTGAGGGGTGACCTTATAGAGATTTATAACATCACGAGGGGCTTGGATAGGATAAATAGACAAAGTCTTTTCCCTGGGGTGGTGGAGTTCAGAACTAGAGGACATTGGTTTAGGGTCAGAGGGGAAAGATATAAAAGAGACCTAGGGGACAACGTTTTCACACAGAGAGTAGTATGTGTATGGAATGAACTGCCTGAGGAAGTGGTGGAGCCTCGTACAGTTTCAACATTTAAAAGGCAGGTGGTTGGGTATATGAATAGGAAGAATTTGGAGAGATATGGGTCGGATGCAGGCAGGTGGGACTAGATTGGGGTGGGATATCTGGTTGGCATGGACAGGTTGGAGTGAAGGGTCTGTTTCCGTGCTGTACACCTCTATGACTCTGCGACTCTGTGACAGGACCGAGGACATTCTTTTCCACAAGTCATCAAAGATTGTGGAGCTGGAAAAGAACAGACACTCAGTAGGCATCCGAGGAGCAGGAGATTCGAAATTCCAGGCATCAACCCTTCATCAGGAATGAATGAGGAAGGGGTTATAACCAAAACGTCGCTTCTCCTGCTCTTTGGATGCTGCCTAAACAGCAGTAATTTTTCCAGCACCTCCCTCTTCGACTCTGATATCCATCATTTGCAGTGCTCAATTTCTCCCTGTTTCACCAGTTGTTGTGGACGTTACTAATGGTGGGGTGGGGGGGGGGGGGGGGATGTGTGGTGGTTACAATTTCAAGAGAGCTGGGAGTGAGATAAGGAGAAAATCTTTGCTCAGACTTTAGGATTTGGAACGTGTTGACTGGGAGAATGGATTCTATTCAAGATTTCAAAAGAGAGAGGATTACATATTTCAAAGCGATTATTTGGAAAGCTATGGAAAGAGGTCTGTCCAAGGCACAATGGGCCACCTAATGGACGATAGCCTTTCTATCATATTAATTGGTAACTTAACAAGAGAAGCACATAGGGATGGCATGATGCCGTTTACCCTTTGAGGCTGTTTCACCATTCATTCAGATCATGGCTGCTTTGTAAGTTATCTCCATCGACTCACTTTGCTTCACATCCTTTAATGTTTTTTAGCAGAAAAACCTACCTGTCCTGTTGTGAACTGGACTAGACTCCCTCAGAACATTTCAAGAAGGCAACCCAGACCCTAAACTTCTACCTGTTGTAAGCAGGTGTTTAGTGGATATTTCAGGAGTGATGCAGCTGGCCCAACAAATCAATTTCAAGAAGAAAAAAATATTTGTACACAAACAAAAGTAAACCGAATTTAGCACAACCTAACTATTTTTAAAACCTAATCGACTCTAATCCTGTTCCAAAGACTTTCAACATTCCCATAAAATAGCCCTTGGCAAAGAAAGGAAAATTGAAACATAGGTTCTTACTGGAGTGATGTCAGAGAGAGAGAGAGAGAGCGAATCAGCATGGAGCTTTATTTTGAACAGCGGCCTCAAAAACTGATTGTAGACTAATATAAAACCAAACCACAGAAGAGCTAAACTGGGAGAACTAATCACTCTCCTTTCATTGTACAAACAAAAATTTGCAATCTTCTTCATGCAGATGAAGCTAGACATATTGGAACCTTTGGTTTTATGACCCGTCTGAAAAAACTGACGAACAACATAACCGTGTAAAAGGAGCAGCATCGTCACACCACCCCCTTGAAAAATAAACTATCACTATAGAAAGATGGCTTCATTTTAAAATTCCTCAATATTACATTGTTAGTGCACGACAACACAAATACACTACATTGACCATGAACATCCAATAATGCACTGCTGCATTCTGTTTCCATCGATTTACTCCTGCCACCGAATTCGTCAGTTTTACAACCGAGTCTCGAAAGTGCACGGGCAATCACGTTTTCTCGTACTGCCACATGCACAATGTTTAAACTGAATGACTGTAAAAACAAGTTCCAACTAGGCAGTCTGGAACGTTTGTACTTAAAGTTCTCCACAAACTTCAACGTGTTATGATCGTTTTACGTGTTTTTCTCAGATACATTACTGGAAACATAAACTTTGAAATGTAGTAACTCCAACACCAAGACTCCTTCCCAACCTCTGAATATGTTTACTGATGAATGTTCAATTTCCTGGAGATATATCCGATAGTTCTTTCTTTCTTCTCATCGTCTTCCCACAAGAGCATAGCACTGACAACCACACCAGTCAAAGCCGATAGACACCTTGAATGGCTTTTCACAATTTGAAGTCGCTAATACAGAGACAATGACTAACAGAGCCTTCAGGCTGTCAAATAAGTTCTAGCAGTGCGTTGTCCAAGGAAACCTTGACTTGATTTAGTAGATCAGTGAGTGGAGCAGCCACACTGGAGGATAGCAAACGTTGTTGGCTTATTCAAGAAGAGGAATAGAGACAACACTGGACATTATAGATCAGTGAGTCTTACTTCAGTTGTGGGTAAAGTATTGAAAAGGTCTGTATGAGAGAGGATTTATAATCATTGTATAAGTTGATTCAGGATAGTCAACAGGGTTTTGTGAAGGATTGCTCGTGCCTCCTAAACTTTATTGACTTCATTGAGAAGGTGGACAAACAAATGAATGAGTTAAATCGGTTGATGTGTTGTATATGGATTTCAGTAAGACATTTGATAAGGTTCTACACGGTAGGCTATTGCACAAAATAAGGACAGATTGGATTGAGGGTGATTTAGCGGGTTGGATCAAAACATGGCTCGCTGAAAGAAGACAACGGATAGTGCTTGATGGGTAATATTCATCCTGGAGTTCAGTGACTAGTGGGGTACCGCAACGATCTCTTTTGGGTTCAGTGTTCTTTGCTATTTTGATAGATGACTTGGAGAAGAGCATAGAAGAATGGGTTGGTAAATTTGCGGATGGTACTAAGATCGGTAGAGTTGTGGATAGTGACGAAGGGTAGTGTAGGTTACAGAGAGACATAGGTAAGCTGCAGAGCTGGAATGAGAGATGTCAAATGGAATTTAATACTGAAATTGTGAGATAATTCACTTTGGAAGGAGTAACAGGATTGCAGAGTACCGGGCTAAAGTTAAATAGTGTAGATGAGCAGAAAACTCTCGGTGGCCACATACATGTATCCTTGAAAGTTGTCACCCAGGTTGATTTCGTTGTTAATAAGGTATATGACATATTAGCTTTTATTGGAAGAGGGGTTGAGTTTCGCAATCACGTGATCATGCTGCTGCTGTGAAAAACTCTGGTGCAGCCACACTTGGAGTATTGCATACAGTTCTGATCACCACATTATAGGAAGAATGTGGAAGCTTTGGAAGGGGTTCAGATGCAATTTTCTGGGATTTTGCCTGGAATAGAGGGAAGGTCTTATGATTAAAAGGCTGAGGAACTTGTGGTTGTTTTCATTAGGGAAAAGAAGGTTGAGAGTTGACATAAATGAGACATATAAGATAATCCAAGGGTTAGATAGGTTGGACAGTGAGAGTCATTTTTACTTGGATGGGAATGGCTAGCACAAGTGGACATAGCTTTAACTTGATGGGTGATAGAAAGAATACAGATGTCACAGGAAGTTTCTTTACTCAGAGAGTAGCAAGAGTGTGGAACATACTGCCTGCAACAGCAGTACACACGCCAAATTTAAGGGTATTTAAATAGTCATTGGATAGGCATATGTACGAGAATGGAATAGTGTCAGTTAGATGGGCGTCAGAATGGTTCCACAGGTTAGTACAACACTGAGGGCCGAAGGGCCTATAGTGCGTTGTAATGTCCTATGTTCTATTTCTATTGCTATACTTTGGTATGAATGATAAAATTCCCCTTTACCTTTGCTTTTGCATTCCGTGGAGTCATTTGTCCATGTCAAATAACATGGCCCAGGAAGGTGCAAATTTAATTTCAGCCAGTTTAATAATCAAACCTGCCTCTTGAAGTGAAGTGAACAATTCTGATAAAAGCTGCAAATACTCCTTCGATGTGTGACTAAAAGTCACCAGGTCACCAGTAAAAGAAAGAGTATTGCTGAAATGGCATTATTGGTAAATCTTTAAAATGTGGCTGCCTGATTTTTCATACTAAATGGGACAACTTTAAACTTATATAGTTCACTCGGCGTTGCAAAAGCCGAAATTGATTTTGCTCTTTCAGGCAAAAGCACCTGCCACTACCCTCTTGGCAAGTTCACCTTAGAAATGAAAGTTGTTTGACTCATCTTTTCAATACAATAGTGGAATCGGAATTGCATCATTCTTCATAACTGCAGTGACTTTGCAACAGTCCTCGCAAAACCGTTGGGTACCATCTGCTTTTGGCAACATTACAATGGGTGAGCTCCAGGCACTGTAACTCTCTTCAATTATGTTGTCGGGGAGCATGCATTCTAACTCCTTTTGAACCTGTGCCAACTATAGATGGTCATGCCTATAAGGATTTGCTTAATTGTAACACCACTTCCTATATTAATGTCATGCACAACCACGTTCGTATTCCCAACTTATTTCCACATTTCTCCCCATGTAATATCAATAACTCTGACAGTTAATTTCAATTTTTCGCTGGAAAATAACTCAATGGTTTATCCATTTTTTTTGACAAATTCCGAATTGTCCAATTTAGTTTGAAAAATGTTCAATATGGAATCCTCTGAACTTGGCTCTTCACGCTAGGTTGTAATCAATAAGAGTCTTTTTTGTTTGTTTTCCTTGTCTGTAAAAATACCTGTTGAGCATATTTATATGACACAATCTGGCAGATTTCTTTCTGTCTGGAGTCCCTATCAAATAGTTCACCTCAGTCAATCTCGTTTTGACTTGACAAAGTCCACTGAACTTTGTTTGTAAAGGATCACCTCTCAATGAGATTAATACTAACACCTTATCTCCGAGAGCAAAATTGTAAGTTTTTGATTCCTTGTCTGCTTTCTGTTTCATTGTATCCGTGATGCTTTGAAATGCTTTCTGCCCAAATCTCCCTCTCCATTTAAACAGTTCCTTAAATTTCACACATAATTCAAATATATGATCTGTGAATTCCGATTTGCCAGTTTCTCCTGAATCAATTTTAGCTGACCTCTCCTATGCCTGATAATTAATACAAGTGGACGAAATGTGGTCGATTCATTTGGCACATCTCCAATGGCAAAAAAATAGAAACTGAATTCCTTTTTCCTAATCACCTGGTTAGTCTTGGTATTAGCCCTGAGTATAGTATTTTATGTCTGATGCCGTTTTTCCAACGTTATTTGTTCCAGATGGTATGCAGCAAATTTGAATTGGTTAATCCCAAACCGTCAATAACATCCTTGAATAATTTCATTATAAAGTTTGACCCTTATTAGGATTGTATCGCTGTGAGTCACTTGTCTTCAATCCTTTCAGCTGTGATATTGTGTAATCGAATGGCCTCTGGCAATCTAGTGAATACATTCACTATGGCTCAAAAAATACTCATTCCCACTTTTTTTTTAGGTAGGCTTCCTATGCAATAAATTAAGCCTCAAATGCAGGAATGGGTATTATAAGTGCGGGTTTCATTACTGCCCTTGGTTTTCCAATTACCTGGCAGGTATGACATGTCTGGCATGTAAGTTTTGAGACTTTCAAATCAGTGACTCACAGCTTCTGACACGCCGCTGGTCCAACCTCCCTCCATTTGACCTGCTGCTGCTGCTGCAGAAAAAACAGAAACTGATGGCTCCAGCGCTCGAGGTAAATTTTTAAAGGTTCAAATCAGTGGCTCACTACTCCTGACAGGACCCTGGTACAAGCTCCCACCCTTCCAGCTGGTTCTACTGCTGCTGCTGAGAAACAGGAGCAGAATACTATGATAAATCCCATCCAGCCCAGGGGACTTATCTATTTTCACATTATCCAGAATAGCTGGCATGTCCTCGTGATGAACTTTAATCCGGTCCAGTCTAATAACCTGCGTCTCAGTATTCTCCTCAGTAACATTTTCTTTTTGCAGTGTGAATAATTTCGAAAAATATTAACTTAGTGCCTCTCCTATCTCCTCAGAATTCACGTGCAAATTCCCACTACTGTCCTTAATGGGCCCTCATTTCACTCCAGTCATTCTTTTATTCCTGCGATACCTATAGAAATCTTGAGGCTTTTCCGTGATCTGACCTGTCATACACTTTACATGTCCCCACCTGGCTCTTGTCAGCTCTCTCTTCAGGCCCTTCCCTGCCAACTTTTAACTTAGAAGTGCCCTAACTGAGCCTTCACAACTCTTGGTTACAGATCTCTCATTCTTCCTTTTGACAAGAGATTCAACTCCTTTAGCCAACCACATTCCCCTCACATGATCACTTCCTCCCTGCCTAGCAGGTACAACCTTATCAAGGAAATGCAGTGACTGTTCCTTGAACAAGCTCTGCATTTGAATTGTGCCCATACCCTGCAGTTTCCTTCTTATGCATCTTCAGTCATGCCCAATCGTATCATAATTGCTTCATTATCCACAAGTTGTTCACCTACATCCAAATCTACTACCTGCCACGGTTCATTACCCAGTACCAAATCCAATGTGGCTTCATCTCTTTTTGACCTATCTACGTAATGTGACAGGAAACCCTCCTGCACACCTTGGACAAAATCTGATCCATCTAAAGTACTTGAACTTTCCAGTCAATATTTGGAAAGATGAAGTCCCCCCATCATAACAACTATCCTAGTACTTCCGCACCTGTGCGGAATCCACTTTGCAATACTTTACATCTCTGGAACTTTTCAGAGACTGACAGAAAACTACCAAGAGGGTGACATCTCCTTTCCTGTTTCTAACCTCAGCCCTTGCTAACTCTGTAGATGAAGGCTCATCAAACGTCCTATGTGCCACTGTAATACTGTGATTGACTAACAATGCCACGCCTCCTCATATTTTACCACTTTCCCCGTTCCTACTGAAACGTTCAAACCCCGAAACCCGCAACACACAGACCTGTCCTTGTTCTATCCATGTCTCCGAAATGGCCATAGCATCGTATTCACAGGTACCTACCTATGGTGGAAGCTCACCCACCTTAATTCACATGTTCCTGGTGTTGAAGTAGACACACTTCAAAACATCTTCCTGCCTGACACGGCAGATGAGGGAAATAAATACAATGCATCAGTCTTCACAGAAGTGGACAAAAATAGCTGCAAACAACTAAATAAAAATGAGGAAATAAAAGGAGGAAATGAAATAACTATAGTAACTATCACGAAAGAAAAGTGGAATTTAATGGGAGAAAGACTGGTCAATCCCCTGAACAAAGCAGGATGTATAGGAAGCCAATTCCGGGATAATATATGCATTGGTAGAAATCTTACCGGAAACCTTATATTGTGACAAAAAAAAACTGTTAGTAAGGCGCCAATGTCATAAGTTTATTTAAGAAAGAGAAGGAAAACAACAATAAATTAGCCATCAACAGATCAATTTGACAAACGTAGGTCATTATGACAATACTAGATCTATCAGAAAAGATCGAATGACAAAGCATTTAGAATTACAAAATTGAACTTGCAGAATGAAGAAAAATTGCGTCGTGAAGGGGAAATTATTCATGAAAAATGTATTAGCGTTCTTTGACTTACTAAAAAGCAGGATAAATGAAGAGGGTGCAGTAAACAAAATCTACATCGATTTATAAATTATCCTTAATAAGAAATAACACATTATGCTCCTGAACAGGATGTAAGTCCATCTGATCGGATGGAGTATGTTTGCATGGATAGCTGATTGGTTAAGCAAAAGAAGATAGCCAGTTGGGGTGCGTAAGTCATTCTCTGGATTGCAACATGTAACTAGTGGTCTGGCGAAACTGTCAGTGCTGGGACATAATTATATCCAATAAACTCGACTTGCAATGTGAAAGAGAATCTACTCTTGCCAAATTTCTGCAAGACGCAATGAAAAAAAAAGTAGCAAGGCTGGTGGTGAGAATGTCACGAAGACGGCTCAAAAGACCATCGACAGGTTAAGCAGAAAATAAATTTGATACCGGAACATAATGTGGACAAAGGGACAAATACGGTTAGTGTCACTTTGGGAGGAATTCTAGAAGAAACAACTGTTATTTAAATTGAGAAAGACGGCAGAAACTTGGAGTAAAGAGGAATTTCGGAGTTTTCACCCATTAATCACAAAAGAGTCTCAGTTTTGAGTCCAGCAGATATCATGGCAAATTAAATGACGGTGTATATTTTAAATGGAATGGATTATAAAATTAGATAGGCTTTACTAAATCTACAGAAGGCACCAATTAAACCAAAGCAGGAATATTGTGAATAATGTTGGGCCTTTTATAATAGGAAATATACATATAACATAGAACATTGAACACTACAGCGCAGAACACGGCCCTCGGCCCTCGATGTTGCGCCGCCCTGTCATACTAACCTGAAGCCCATCCCACCTACACTATTCCATGTATGTCCATATGCCTGAGCAATGACGACTTAAATGCACTTAAACTTGACGAATCTACTACCGTTGCAGGCAAAGCATTCCATACCCTTACTACTCTCTGAGTAAAGAAACTACCTCTAACATCTGTCTTATACCTGTTTCCCCTCACTTTAAAGTTGTGTCTCCTGTTTGCCGTAACCATACTTGGAAAAAGGCTCTCCCTGTCCACCCTATCTAACCCTCTGATTATCTTATATGTCTCTATTAAATCACCTCTCAACCTTCTTCTCTCTAACGAAAACAGCCCCAAGGCCCTCAGCCTTTCCTCGTAAGACCTTCCCTCCAGACCAGGCAACATCCTGGTAAATCTCCTCTGCACCTTTCCAAAGCTTCCACATCCTTCTTATAATGCGGTGACCAGAACTGTACACAATACTACAACTGTGGCCGTACAGAGCTTTGTACAGCTGCAGCATAACCTCCTGGTTCCGGAACTCAATCCCTCTATTAATAAAGGCCAAAACATCGTATGCCTTCTTAACAACCCTGTCAATCTGGGTGGCAACTTTCAGGGATCTGTGTACATGGACACCGAGATCTCTCTGCTCATCTACACTCCCAAGAATCTTACCATTAGCCCAGTACTTTGCATTCCGATTGCTCCGTCCAAAGTGTATCACCTCACACTTGTGCACATTAAACTCCATTTTCCACCTCTTAGCCCAGCTCTACATCCTATCTATGTCTTTCTGCAACCTACTACATCCTTCGTCACTATCCACAACTCGACCGACCTTAGTGTCATCCGCAAATTTACTAACCCACCCTTCTAAGCCCTCATCCAGGTCACTTATATGAATGACGAACAGCAGTGGACCCAACACCGACCCTTGCTGTAAGCCGCCAGTAATTGGACACCAAGATAAACATGTTCCATCAACTACAACCCTTTGTTTACTTTCAGCAAGCCAATTACTGATCCAAACTTCTATGTCTCCCACAATCCCATTCCTCTGCATTTTATATTATAGCCTACTGTGGGGAACCTTATCGAACGCCTTGCTGAAATCCATGTACACCACATCAACTGGTTTACTCTCAATTACCTATTGGGTCACTTTGTCGAAAAACTCAATAAGATTCGTTAGGCACGACCTACCTTTCACAAAACCGTGCTGACTGTCCCTGAACAGATTATTTTTTTCTGGATGGTTATAAATCCTATCTCTTATAATCTTTTCCAACACTTTACCAACAACTGAAGTGAGAATCACTGGTCTGTAATTATCAGGGTTGTCTCTACTAACCTTTTTGAAGAAGGATACCATATTTGCTATCCTCCAGTCCTCAGGCACTATTCTTGTAGACAATGATGATTTCAAGGTCAATGCCAAAGGCTCGGATAGATCCCATCCGGCCTAGAGGACTTGTCTATTTTCACACTCTGCAGTATTTCTAAGACCTCTTCTTTCTGAACCTCAATCTCTTCTAGTCTAAATGCAAGTACCTCTATACCTTCCTCGCCAACATTTTCATTTTCTACAGTGAACACTGTCGAAAAATATTCATTTAGTGCTTCCCCTATCTCCTCTGACTCCACACACAACTTCCCACTATTATCCTTGACGGGCTTTGAAGGCAAGCCAGAAAAATGATCATTCGCCGAACAGCAGATATGAAGCCTCCAAACAGTAAGGAGATGTTGCATTAGTTTGTCATTTGTTGTTTGTAATTGGTAGATTGAAAGGCGTTGAAATATGGGGACATACATAAGATCACCGAGAAAATTGCAGAAAGGTTATTGTTCCCCACAATAGAAAGGAATAATCTGAAAATAATTGTTCTAACCTGTACAACAAAAATGAGGGAGACATTCACTCTCTCAGAAGGTAGTGAATATGTTGAGTCGTTTTCTGCAGTGGACAGTGGAATTTGTATTTTTGATTATTAGATTAGATTACTTACAGTGTGGAAACAGGCCCTACGGCCCAATAAGTCCACACCGACCCGCCGAAGTGCAACCCACCCATACCCCTACATAACACTACGGACAATTTAGCATGGCCAATTCACCTGACCCGCACATCTTTGGACTGTGGGAGGAAACCGGAGCACCCGGAGGAAACCCATGCAGACACGGGGAGAACGTGCAAACTCCACACAGTCAGTCGGCTGAGGCGAGAATTGAACCCGGATCTCTGGCGCTGTGAGGCAGCAATGCTAGCCACCGTGCCGCCCACAGTAAGAACACGGTTATGATCTTATTTAATCAGTACTGGATTCAAGTGTTCTGGCGGTGCAAGCATCACCATGCAGTTAAGAATGATCAGGTTCGATGCGATCTCATTGAATAGCGGAGCAGAAACAATGAAGGAAGTGGTCTACATCTGTGCTCATGCATTGTGTCCTATTGGTTGTCTCAAATCAATGGTAGATTGAACGTGAAGAACTAAAATCGTGTAGTTATGTTCTGAATTAATGTACCCGAGAATGCACTGAAAGCACATGCAAACGAAAAAAAAACTAACGAATAAACAAAATAAAACAAAAATGACCTGGAGATAGACAAGTAGAATTATCTGAGATATTTTTCAATGAGTGCGCATAGATAAGAAATGGTTAAAAATAAGTTGATTTTTTTATACATACAAGAATTATGATGCGGATTTACTGCATACAAAACGGGCAGTTGCTGAGAACAGACGAAGTGCATTTAATTGTTGAAAGAGTGAAGGACATGAATGAGACCTGGTGGCAGGTGTCAAAATATGCATTTCCATTACTTTGAACCCCATTCCAAGTACGTTGAGTTACTTATTGTATTGAGCATTACAGGTTTGTAAGTATGGTGGGACTAATTTATTCTTGGCAGTTCAATCAAACAAAAAATGCTTACGTAATCTGTTTGTTCAAACATGAAAAAAAACACTTCATGCAATTCTGTGTAGACGCAGAAGGATATAAAATGAATGACTGAAAACCATCAACTGAGAAATCAATTCAGCTTGTTTTATCACAACCAGTTAGATTGGATTCATTTAAAACATGCTTCAAATAATGCTATGGATAGAGAAAGTTTACTATATGTTCCTTGCTGTATTTGGTATGCCTGGTAAGTGCCTTTAATAAACAACTTTTCATAAATCTTTGTAGTTCGCTGCTGTTTTGCTCATGGTAATGTCACATGCAATCGATAGTTCAGAGCTATACAGACTTCCATTCAATAATATGTCTGCGCTATTGAATTTTTTTGTGTTGTTGATGCAACTTTAGACTTTTGTCTCAACTGGTTCTACCAAACCACAAATTTGTGCTACAAGATAAATTTCTCTTCTGCTGAATACCTTTGTTATTAACAGGAAAATCTATCATTAGGCATAATACTTGGGACTCAACTATGTTGAGTGTGGTCACAGAAGTTAATGACAGGATTACAGTGACCATAAATTACTGGGAGTAACTAATATCCTAGAAAAGCATTTAATATGTGGTGAGCAACGTGACACAACCAAGAGTACGATTTGTGAAATACATCTTGTTTTATAATTGAGAACGTCATCTCACTCTGATTCGTAGTGAACTGAATGGCATCACTTTTCGAAACATACTAATCTTACCAAAAGCAACACTGAGAATTACTTGGTCCGGGTGCACATTGTTTATAAGTATTGCACTTCAGGAATATGCAAGAATTCCTCACAAATTTGATAATTCAATGCAAACGTTAATTATAACATAGAATAGGAATTGAGGATTGGCCAGACCGGATGATTTTCATCTTCACATGCCACCAGTGAACTCTCCATTCCAGATCGTTTAAATCTATTAATACTTCCACCATTTCCTCTCCTCCACATCTACCTGCGTCATTTTGTACTAAACTGTTTTGTTTTCTGATCGCAAAGACTCCCAGGAATAATTCCACATTCTGATTTAGACTGTTTTTCCCTAAATTCTTTCGCAAATTCATTGATCATTGCTTCGCACTGGTCATGCTTCGAATTAAATAGCATCACAGGTGGAAATATTTTTGGAAATATTTCAATTTCAAACTCCTTTATAATGAGGAGATCATTGTTTTGACATTTCTCCCGCACGTTTGCGTCAACAACAAAGAAGGTGCACTATTTTCTAATAATCTAACGTTCTAATTTTTATCAGTCTGTTCTTAAACTTCCTAATCATACTAAGTGTTTTTTTTTCTATTGTTTATCTTACAGTAAATATCATGACAATTGTGATTCTATACCAGAGGAAGTGTGGACTTTCCACCTGCACCACTTACTATCTGACGGCTATGGCAACATCTGACCTGCTGATCATTGTTACTGAAGTCATATTCCGACGTATCAATTATCATTATTTCCCAGTAAATTTTCTGAACATCACACCTGTGTGCACGGGTATCTATGTCCTTCTTCGAACGGCATTAGACTGTTCTGTTTGGTTTACCACTGCTTTCACTTTTGATCGATTTGTTTTCATTTGTTGTTCAAGACTGAAGACTAAATATTGCACAAAGAAAACTGCAGCTGCGGTTATCTCAACAAGTGTAATTCTGTTCTACCTGAAAAACATTCCAATCCACTTTAGATTTAAACCTGCCATGATAATCAAAAATATACCATGGTTCTGCTCGAATAAATGGAGTTATAATACTGACCCGAGATGGATTGGATTTAGGATGTTCGAAAAGGTATTAACACCAATGATACCATTCTTTTTAATTCTGTTACTCAACTCTCTTACAGTCAGATTCATTTTCGTGGCCAGTCGAGCCCGTAAGGCACTGAAGTGTCAGAGAAAAGGAGGAGATCTCAGAGACACAGAAATGGAAAGCAGAAGAAATTCTGTGATTTTGTTGTTCACCATATCAGGCAGTTTCACTCTTCTGTGGTTGGTTTATGTTCTGTACATTTTTGGTGTATTTCGCGCCATTGATCCATTCGGTATACGTGTGCATGTCGCATATATGCTGCGGAACTTAAATTGCTGTACAAACACATTTCTTTACGTGGCGACACAGTCCAAGTTCAGAAAACAGGTGAAGAGTCTCCTAATGTATCCAATTGCATCAGTTGTTGATCTATTTACAAAGCTTTAAATCCCAGCATGTGAAGCCTTGGATTTCTTTTTCTGTTCTCAAGTCAAAACGGTAGAATTAGCTGGAATGGGTGGTATCAATCCTCTGCTGAAACAGTAGTTTTATTTTAAGTTTTTCAGTTTTGCTGAGATCTTAAACCAGGGTATGGAACTGCCATTCATCGCTCCGTGCTACTCTTTCTCTCAGAATGTTCTCTTTTTTTTCCTTTTGAACTGGATAATTGCATGTGAGTTTATTTACTTTACTGACTACGCCTTTGACAAGTGTACGTTTATGAGGTGTTACTAAATTGGAATAGTCACTGTTTAGTGTTGAAGTCATCTATTGTTCTGTTAGGTTTTCCAATTGAGTCAAGCCAATCCATTTTGTTAGGTATGTGTTTGTATTTTAACTACTGTGTATGAATAAAATGTGTTTTGTTTCAAGACTTGTAGGTTAACCAATCCGATTGGATCCTGAACGCAAAGCATGACACAGCCTTTAATACAAGACAACATTAGGTTCTAAACTGTCTTCTTAATCTATTCTAATGAGATCTGCTTTAATCCATAACAAGCTTGGACTCATCCGGGATTAAAATATTTATAATTCCCGATTGTATTTAGGATTATTGGATGTTAAAACAGTGAGTGGCGAATTGTTGCTTTTTTTTTCGTTTTGACGTTGCATTCCATTGCTTAAAACAGATTGTGGTTTGTATAATAATGTCTTGTTCAATCACAAAAACGTTTCTGCGAATGGGAAAAATCTTCTCTTCAGGAGTTTTACAGACAGTGAAGTGGGCAAAACGTTTGAAATTGACAAAAAAGAACTGGAGTTGTAGTTGTTTGCGTTTGTGAGAAAAAGCGAAATATTGGTGGCAATTAGAAGGCATTTACAATGAATATTAATGTAATTTGAATCTTGGTAGAGATAAAATGCAAATTAAAATCAAGCAGCTAGAGTTGGCAGCAAAACAAAAACACTCAGTAAAGAGAAGAGGAAATGAAACAATTTTAATTTCGATTAAAACCAGGGAAAGAAAATGAATCGAAAGTTCCAGCAGAAGAATGGGCGAAAATATAAGAACAACGGGAGAAAACGAGAGTTTTGGGCATTCAGATCTTGGAACTGCAAACTCAAAGTTTACTTGAAGTAACGGAAGCAGAGGGTGAAAAGTAGGATTAGTGACGAGGACAGTGATGAACAGAAATCCCATCGCAATCAAACATGCTGAAATATGACCAAACACTGCCTATTTTTTACAAGAAAGATTCCATTTCTTTTGAGAAAGAGGCGAAAGATATGAAATGACCAGTGACTGTGTGACTCCTTTTTGATCCAAACAACGTTGATACCTGGGGAGTTGAATGACATGAAATATGCTACCTCAAGTGTATATGAGCTAACTCCAGCAGCAAAATATACAGTGTCCTACTCGGAAAGTCAAACAGACCACCTATTCTTGTGAAACAGAACAGGACAGGTGATTGAGCTGGCAGTGGGGATGCTCTTTGGGACCAGTGACCCCAGTTTTATTAACTTTAAGGTAGTTACGAAGATGGAAACAACTGCTCTACAGGTTCAAGTTCTAAATTGGAGCAGGGCGAATATTCATAGAATTCGACATGAGCTCAGAGGGTTTGATTGGAGTAGCTCGTCTGCAGGCAAAGTGACCTCTGGTAAGTGGGAGACTTTTGAATGTGAGGTAGCTAAAAGCCAAGATCGATATGTTGCTGTGAGGGTGAAGTACAAGGTTGGCTGTGAAAGGGAAACTTGGATGACAAAACAAATCGTGGCTTTGATCAGAAAAGAAAAAACAAGGAGGATGTATGTCTCAGAGAAAGGCAGCTGAAAGAAAGTGAATCCCTCGAGATGTATTGGGGATATTATTGTTTAATAAAGGAAATCAGGAGGGCGAAAAGGGGGCACGAGATTGCCTTGGGTGGGAAGATTAGAGTGAATCCAAGAATGTTGATAAGGATATTAAAGGAAAAAAAAATAACTAGAGAGTGAATATAGCCCCTCAAAGGCAAAAGTGGACATGCATGTGTTGAACCGCAAAAGAAGGTGAGTTCCATAATGAATATTTCTCCTCTGCGTTTACTGTGGAAAAAGACATGAAACTTGGGAGCTTGGGGAAGCCTGTGGTCAATTCTTGGCGACAGTCTACATCATTGTACTGAAGGTGGATAAATCTCCTGACCTTGGTCAGATATATTCAAGGACACTGCAAGAGGCTAGGGAAGAAATTGTGATCCTGGCTAATAACAACGACCTGGAATACTGGAGGAGAGCGAATGTTGTTCCTTTACTCAAGAAGAGCTGCAAAGAAAACCCTGAGAACTATAGACCGGTTAGCCTAATATCTGTGATGCTACTTGATAATATTCTGAGTGATAAGGTGTACATGCATTTGGAAAGAGGTTTGATAAGGAGCGGTCAGTGCGACTTTGTGCAAGGACATCGTGCCTCATATATTTGTTAGAGATCTTTGATGAAGTAACTAGAAAGGTTGATGTGGCCAGGGCTGTCGACGTTTCAACATGGATTCCAGTAAGGTCTTTGATAAGGTTCCACACAGAAGGCTGTTCTGAGTGTTAGATCTCTGGAATCTAGTGCAGCTGGCAAATTGGATACACAATTGGCTTGATGGTAGGAAGCAAAGGTTAGTGTCACGAACCTTGTCGGACTGGAGACCTGTGACTTCTGGAGTGCCTCAGGGTTCGGGGCTGGACCCATTACTGTCTGTTATCTATGTTAATAATTTGAAACAACACGCACGAGATGTCACTAGTACGTCTTCAGATGACACTGAAATAGATAGTATTATTTTTAGTGAGGAACATAATTAAAAATTGCAGCAGGGACTTGATCAGCCCGGAAGTGGACTGAGAAACAATAAATTGACTTTAATGTAGGTAAGTGTAAGGTCTTGCATTTTGGAAACTGAAATTAATGTTGGCGAATCGTGGTGAATGGAAGGGCCTAAACAATTGTAGTGGAACAGAGGGACCTTGGAGTTCAGATGCATAGTTCACGAAACATGGAGTCACAGGTAGACAGGACAGCGAAGAATGCGTTTGACACATGAGTCAGGCATTAAGCATCGAATGGAGAGAATGCAGAGAGACATAGATAGGACGCAGAGCTGGGCTGAGAGGTGGAAAATGGAGTTTGATGTGGACAAGGGTGAGCAATCGGAATGCAAAGTACTGGGCTAATGGTAAGACTCTTGGGAGTGCTGATGAGCAGAGAGATCTCGGTGTCCATGTACACAGATCGCTGAAAGTTGCCACCCATATTGACAGGGTTGTTAAGAAGGCATATTGTGTTTTGGCCTTTATTAATATAGGGATCGAGTTCTAGAACCATGAGGTTATGCTGCAGCTGTACAAAACTCTGGTGCGGCCGCACTTGCAGTATTGTGTAAAGTTCTGGCCACCGCATTATAAGAAGGATGTGGAAGCTTTGGAAAGGGTGCAGAGGAGACTTGCTAGGATGTCGCCAGGGATGGAAGGAATGTCTTACGAGGAAAGGCTGAGGGACATGAGACTGTTCTCGTCAGATTGAAGAAGGTTAAGAGGTGACTTAATAGAGACATACAAGATAATCAGAGGGTCAGATAGGGTGGAGATAGGGATAAGACAGATGTCAGAGGTAGTTTCTTTACTCAGAGAGTAGTAAGGGTATGGAATGCTTTGCCTGAAACGGTAGTAGATTCGTCAAGTTTAAGTGTATTTAAGTCGTCATTGCACAGGCATATTGACATACATGGAATAGTGTAGGTGGGATAGGCTTCAGATTAGTATGACAGGGCGACGTAACATCGAGCGGCGAAGGGCCTGTACTGCGCTGCAATGTTCTATGTTCTATATGTTCTATGTTCTAATCTAGAACTTATGTCTTCAGAGCATCGGAGTCTGAGTAATGGTCTTGAAGAGGTATATCAGATCACGTGAGGCACGGCTAAGGGGAATGCACTTAGTCTTTTTTGTCCCAGGGATAGGAATTCGAGGACTAGAAAGCATTGGTTTAATATTTGAGGGGAAATAATAAAAGGAAACCTGAGGAACAGATTTTTTTACACAGAGAGTGTCACACATATGAAATGAGTTGCTGGCAGAAGTGGTCGAGGTGGGTAAATTAACAAAATTTAAAGGGCATTTGAAAGATTACATGGATAAGAAAGATTTAGAACAAAATATGGGTCAAGTGCCTGGAATTGCTGTTCGCAGAGGTGGGAAGGTCTTTCAACATGGGCCAGTTTGTACAAAAGTGCTGTCGGACTCTATGACTCTTTCTGACTCTAAGTCTCGAGACAGTGTTTCAAGAAGCTGAGAAAGACAGGCCAAACACTCATAGAATTTGAAAGGTAAAACCAAATAAGTTCGATAGGTGGAAAACGATTAACTTGTAGGAGTTCAATCATTCACTTTCTGAAGTATTCAGTGTTAGTGTGGAGAAGCAGAGAGTTAAGATTGCAAAACAAACGGCAGAAGTACTTGATGATCATGATTTGATTCATAAAACAAACGTCTGACGTCAATTGCATTCTGTGAAGTTGGTACATTGGGGAAAGAGAAGTCCTCAAGAGTTAAGGGAGAAGAAAATCTCTTTGAAAATAGTAACAGTTGTTTCTCACAGGGTAAAACGGATTCAAAGAACCCGTAAAGTACGCAGAAATATGCTTAGGTGCTTTTGTTAAAATGAAGTAGGCCACATAAATTCGCAGTTTTGATTGTCTAGGAAAACAAAATAATGCAAGATGGGTGTAATGAAATGAGGACAAACCAGTGAGTTTTGTTGCATTAGCGTAGGAAAGCATAGTGGAAGGTTAAAAAAAAGAACAAAACCGCAAAGGAGTGTACAAGCTGGTCAGCCGTTACTGGACGAAAGTGCCAGATCTCTTTAAGTAATTTAGTGCACGGGATGGTTTATTCTGTATGTCAGGAGAAGCAGATGGAAAAATAAAATTTGAATATACAAGTCAATCATTGATCGTGGAAAATCAGAAGGCATTCAGAAAGAGCATTGTAATTAAAAAGTGGCAAAATGGGGAATTTATGTTGAAACCAAACCATTTACTTTATGTAATGTGAAGTTGGAGGGTCCGATGGAAGTTGACGACGTGGTGGTCGGAGTGATGGCGAAATTATTGGCTCTGGAAATACAGGTTATGTTTAGTACTGACATTATTGCATTACAGATGGTGTGATGCATCTTATTGTTCTAAAACCAGTGGAAAATCAAGCAATCTAGGTGTTACAGGATATATATCCTGGGAGTTTTTCTTCATTGTGGGTTGACAAGGTCACAAACCCACAGACTGAAACAGGAGAGGAAATCAAGAACTAAAGACAAAGAAAGTGAGGCAGAATGATCAATGACTATGTATAATCAAGGGTTTGAAAAATAAACACTCAAGGACAGGTGAGGGATAACTTGGTATTTTTAGTTCAGACAAATTAGTGGCATTTTAACGCAAAGATAAAAAAGAAATATAACAATCGTATAAAAATCATAGACAGGAAAGGGATCTCTGTGTATCCGATATATTAATATTTAAATCGCGTCTTGATGAAAAAATAGCGACCAACACTTCAGCTAATGGTGAATCGAAGCTTCAAAAAATTACGATTTCCAATAAACCTGATGGAATGTAACCTAGTTTTGTGTGACATCTGACTGTAAGCAAGTCTCATGTAAAGTAATAAGGAAACTGATAATCTCAGAGAGGAACTATACAAAACCAGAGACAAGAGAACTCAAACCAACTGACTGGGAAGTAGATCACTCTCTATGTTACCTGGCAATGTGGACGTAAAAGGGACATGAGACAGATGACAGATATCAGTTTTACCAAGATAAAGGGAGGCCAGCACCCTTTCATGTAATTGGACGGCTTGCGTGACTGACGACCTAAGTCTCAGACGAGAAAGTGAGGACTGCAGATGTTGGAGATCAGAGCTGAGAATGTGTTGCTGGAAAAGCGCAGCAGGTCAGGCAGCATCCAAGGAGCAGGAGAGTCGACATTTCGGGCATAAGCCCTTGTTCAGGAATGAGGAAAGTGTGTCCAGCAGGCTAAGATAAAAGGTAGGGAGGAGGGACTTGGGGGAGGGGCGATGGAGATGCGATAGGTGGAAGGAAGTCAAGGTGATGGTGATAGGATGGAGTGGGGTGGGGGCGGAGAGGTCAGGAAGAAGATTGCAGGTTAAGAAGGCTGTGCTGAGTTCGATGGATTCGAGTGAGACAAGGTGGGGGGAGGGGAAATGAAGAAACTGGAGAAATCTGAGTTCATTCCTTGTGGTTGGAGGGTTCCCAGGCGGAAGATGAGGAGCTCTTCCTCCAACCGTCGTGTTGTTATGGTCTGGCGATGGAGGAGTCCAAGGACCTGCATGTCCTTGGTGGAGTAGGAGGGGAAGTTAAAGTGTTGAGCCACGGGGAGCCCCCATTACATGTACTATTGAGATAGAAAAGAGAAAAGCTATGCTTAGAAGAAAGTGTTTGCAAGGAGGTAAAAATGTATTTTAGAATGTGAACAGTGTTGTAGTGTACAAAGAAACAAGAAGATATCTCTACATTAGAATGGAGATCTTGAACCATTATTTTATTAGGGGAAGAAATACCTTCTTTTGTGCCATGATTTCCTTAGGTGCATATAAGTCATCGATCAAAGTCTGTGCTCTGATCTTCAATACATTTGGTTTTGTTCTTTGGTTGTGAAATATTGCTTTCTATGTAGTTTTTATTTGAGATTTGGAACCAGCTTTAATTTTAACTTGTTTTCCTTCTCCCACAATGCCCCTGATCTCAGAAAATTATAGCTCGGGTGTCTGTATATATTTTGCTCTTCTTTTTCTGCAAGTTATAGGCGTTCATCTTTGGTGTTTATGGAGTTTTATAATGATGCAAGCGTATTTCAGTGTACCTGTTTCAGTCGAATGCCAATCAGAATTCATGTTGCAGCTCGCGATATAATATTTAATTTTGGCATTTTGTTGTGGTATTATGAAACTCTGAAATAAAACAAGAGAGTGATGCTGAAAGGCAAATTAATTAGAGCTGTGATGTCATTGTATTCGGTCTCGTCAAAAAGGTCTCAGCAGTTCTGAAAAGCTGCTACGATACATTTGTTAGAGTCAGAATGACAGAGGTTTACCTTTGAGAATTTGCCTCTTAGTTTTATTAATTATAAACTCAAATGGGTGAAAGAAGATTCACGATAAATGAAGAACTGCATTTCCTCCATTCCTTTAAATGATTGACTATACAATTTGTCATTAGATTCAGGGAAAAGCTTTAGACAAGCAGTTGACTCCAAAACGTTCAAACCTGAATTGAAAAATTTAGGATTCCATTTTCTGGCCCCAGCAACCTTCGAGATGCTTCAAGAAGTATTTTACTCCGAATAATCCCGTTTTCTCAAAGCAAATATTTCTTTCTCTGAACTGGCATTTTAGTTCAAAGAATGGGCATTTGATTTTTTCAATACTGGAGCATAAACATTGAAAGATTATATTTCTTTGAATAAAGTCACGATTTTTTCAAAAATTGTTATTAAAGGGACGAAAAGAAGAAGCAATGAATAATTCGATGCCATATTTTTGCATTTCTTAATGGAAGAAATAAAATACTTAACTTGCTCTGAAATGAAAATGTGTTATGTGACATAATCATGCCCAATTTTTGTCCTGCATGCTATTATTCAAGCAGGTGATGATTGAAATCAGAACGTCTACTGTGATAACTCTAACTGTTTTGTATTTCGACACCATGAAGCTTAAGCCACAGAAATAGAAATACGTTAGATATTACGACAATTAATTTATTTAAGACTTACAAGGAATTGTATTCTAAAACATTAAAATATATTGCAGGAAAATAATAAAGCAAGTTGTTTGGAATGCCCAGAAGGAAAAAAAGACGAGTTTTTAAGGCGCCAAAAATCCTGTGAGATAAAATGAAAGCGAACTACCCGTTTTAATTTATGGAAATAATGGTTGAAATAGATTTCTGAGATTACACAATTTCCCTTCTTAAGCAATATACACTTAACAATGAACGATATGTATGGATGTTTTTCTAATTTTAAGAACGATGTTGGTATACTGGCCAAGTATAAACAATGTCTTTTTGGAGATATCATGATAATAATTTCAAGTATGCATTGATATAGATAACTTTGGAACTCTAATTCTACCTATATTATGTGAACAGATTTTAGAATTTCACTGCATAGGTCCCACAACCTTGAGCCCGAATAGAAACGACATTGAAAAGAGTGTTTCTTAACAGTAATCAAATCTAAATGAGGCTTGTTTAAAAGGGACTGTTTTCATAATGCTGATGAATCTATTCTAACGAAAATGAATAAATTGCCAGGCGCATACCATTACTTTCACGTTTTGTTGTATAGTATATTGCAATGTGGACTCAGCAAGCCTGAACTGATATTTGAAGTGAGTATGTAATTTATTGGACAAAATGCAGGATGCAACTTTCTTTGTGGAAAGAATTTCAGACAGAAGACAAGCATGCAGACAGGACATGCAAAGTGACCTGGAAATGAAGTTTTCTTTCATAGAAAGACTTTTTGATTTAAATATTAAACGCAACCACTTGAATGACATCGAATTGCATTGTAAGATAAAAAAACATAAGTCTCAGGCATATAATATTTAAATCAAAACCCGATGCAAGTTACAGTATCCTTCAGAATTCCTCAGGAGTAATGCATGTAATTTACAAAAAAGTAACTTGTTTGCTGACATGTAGATTTTCTTTCATTCATAATTATCCAATATCCCATACGGTAACAATGGACTCGAATGATAAAACCGTGCCAAGTCCCAGCAGTGAATTTGGTTTGACAACATCAGAACGTGCTGGAGAAGCTCAGCAATCTGGTCGCATCTACAGAGTTAAAAGTAGATTTAACGTTTCGAGTCCAGTAAGCCTTAATCACATATTCTGGTGAAAGTTCACGAGTCTCAAAAACATAATTCTGTTTTACAATCTGCAGATTTTGGAAGATATTCTGAGTTTCTCTAGAACCTCCTGGTTTTGATTCAAGGTTTCAGCATCAAAGTTTACGTATATATAAAAAAAGTCCTGTTGTTGAGGTGACAGGTTTAATTAGTGGCCAATTAACTTTTTCCCAAACAACATTTGTCATTTTGATAAAAATGAAAAACCCACAGCTTGTCCCCATTTACTATTTTTCAATTATTTTTTTTAAAAATCTCCTAATTCACCAATCAAATAAACTATTGCATTCTGGAGGAAGTAATTTTTATCGAATTATTTCATCAATCCCAGTTTCTGAAGCAATTATGTCTGTGCTTGTTGATTTTAAATTGTAATTTTGTGTTGAAAATGCAGGTGACCACGGGCAGTTCAGCATCGCTCATTATCAATGACGCTGCCACTAAACAGTGAATTCTCTATGTTCTGGAAACATATTTGAAGAATAAGAACACAAGTTACTGTGTCTTGGGAAGAAATCCGGTGTGTGTTTTTAAAATATTTGTAAACGGGAAAATCAAGAATTTGGTCTAATTCAAAATCAGGTGTTTTGCCACAAAGCAATGCGTAATAAATTGAGTGAAGCCCAAATTATCAGGTGACGTCCTGATATACTTCACATGCCCTATTAATAAAAGCATGTCATCATCTTCCAGAAACTTCAAACTCCATTTTGAAATTTCGAGAAGAAATCATGAATAATTCAAGATTCAAACATTCATATACAGCTTCCCTCTGGCTTGATAACTTTCACTTTTTCTGTTAAATTCCGCAACATAATCATTTGATTGACTTTCTTCTTTTTTTTTACAAAAGGAAGCACTTTGTAAAGCTTTTCAATGTGATATGGTTTTAATGGCCTGAACGGATGATACTTTCCCTGTTCAGCAATGATTTCTCTGGAATGTAAGGAATACCCGCATTTAAACTTTTTGACAACTTCCTATGAAAATAATCCAGAGTTTATATTGGTATACTTCAATGACACTGCCAGAGCGAAATTTTTGATCTCTTACTCAGCCATATCTCAGAGTTCAACTGTTTTCCCCAAGCGTTCCAGATCCTGAGTGACTGTGCATTTCACTTTGTCTCAGCACATTGGGATCGAACAGTGAGGGAGCCACTTTCAATTATACTCAAAGGTTGCTTATCTTTCGTTGCGAGGTGGCTTGTGTCTGTTTACACAATCTTGCTTGGCAGGCTTTGCACTTTCGTAAGTCAGAGAAAAGTGCTTATTTTACATTCCTGTTGATTTGCCCTGTTGCTGTTTTACCAATTCTCACCAATTGTTATTTTCGGTATCCAAGTGTGCAGCACACAAAGAGTTTTTACTATTGCATGAGGAGATAGGCAGAAATAAGAGGGGGAATACTAACTGAATTATGCATGATGTAAATTAGGAATTTCTGTTCCGATTAAGAAACAACTTTGTTGGCTGAATCCTTCAAAGTTTGTACACAGTCAAGAGGAGATGGAAAGCATGCTCCAAGACGACATAATCAAAGTGAGTTGCTGTGGCTGGAGCTCACTCTCAGTAATGGTAGTAAAATCACATGATACCACACGTTTCTAGCACGAAGTTAATGCCGTTACAAAGTCTGATTCATGTCCTATACCACATTTGGATGGCTATGCTGAACAGGCGGGACAGGCAAATTATATTTGTAAATTGGTCTTGGTCAGAAGGTACTGGTAGATACATTTATCTGAAAGAGTGAAGAGTTTCAACTTTTGTAACACCAAATTGACTGCATCAATTCAAATTCATGTCATTTGATATGAAAAACGCGCCAACCAGATTTCAACGATTAAACAATAATGTAATTTCCAGATTTACCGTTTGTGTATTTTACATTGATGACCTGGTAATATTTATTGACACAGGAAAGGAATATTTGTAACATTTTACCGAATTACTCATTCGACTTCGGGAGGTAGGCTAATGAAAATTCGGAATCTGCAGTGCCAAAAAGTCCATTATGTGAGGCAGCATCCGAGGAACAGGACAGTCGACTTTTCAAACATAAGCCCTTGGTCAGGGTCCCTGGTGAAGGGATTATGCTGGAAACGTCCACTGTCCTGTCCTGGGATGCTGCCTGAGCTGCTGTGTTTTTCTAGCACCTCATTTTTCGAATCCGACTCACCAGCTTCTGTATTCCTAAGCTTATACTAAGCTTTATGATAAATCTGGCGAGGATTAATTTTGACAAATCTCAAGTTAGCTTCCAGAATCATTTTATTGGACATGGACAAATGACCACATGGACTGCAAAAAAAAAACAAAGGTTTCTGGAGAGTTTCCCATGCCATCGACATAAAGAGCAGTACTACTGCTCCTGGAACCGTGTGGAGTTCATTGGAAATCCGTCACAAATTTGAGCAGTATGGTTGCGCCACTCACTGACTTATTAAACAAAGGCGAGAATTTTCAGCGAACAGCAGATTGTCAGTACACATTTGACAACTTGAAAGTTGTGTTAATCACTGTCCATGTGTTAGCCACGCATAAAAAGGCAAAGCTATTCAATGTGGCTGTCGATGCTAGTGATGTGGGTATCAGTGCTATATTCTAAAAGGAAGATGACAAGACGGTCGAAAGACCTATTGGATATTTCTCCACAAAAAAAAAATCACCTACACAAATTGGACACCACTGGAGGGTCCCTGCCTTGGGATTGACATGTATGCTCAAACTATCAGGAAATATATAAATGTCAGATTCATCAGCCGCATTCACAATGTAGAGCAAAACATCATCTGATCACAATACAACGTCATACATGCTCTAAAAAACAATCACAATATTGTCATCAAACCAAAAGTAAAAGGAGGAATCGTCGTCATTCAGAATAGAACAGATTACTGCAAGGAAATGTACCGATAACTGAACCACCAAGAACACTACAGGCATCTACTGGACGATCCATCGAAACAATATACCCGTGAACTAAACACGTTGATCATGTCGTTTGACCCAGTCCTTCAGAGTTCCCTACGCATCATCATCGCATGTATGTCTCGCGTAAATGACATCCACTGCCTTACAAAGATTCGCAAAACCAACACACCAGGACATCCCATCGTGTCAGGCAATGGGACCCTGAGTGAGAACCTCTCTGGCTACGTCGAAGGCATCTTGAAACCAATTATACAGGGGACCCACAGCTTCTGCCGTGATTCTACAGATTTCTTACAGAAAGTCAGTGCCCAAGGACCAGTCGAACCAGGAACATTCCTCGTCACAATGGACGTTTCAGCACTCTACACCAGCATCCCCCACAATGATGGCATTGCATCAACAGCCCCAATACGCAACATCAACAGCTGCCAATTTCCAAGCACTGCCCTGCAACTCATCTGCTTTTAATCTCAATCACAGCATTTTCACCTTTGACAACCAGTTATTCAACCAGACGCACATAACAGCCTTGGGGAACTAATGTGCGCCCCAATATGCCAACATTTTCACGCACAGGTTTGAAGAAGACTTCTCCTCTATGCAGGACCTCCAACCATTCACCAGGTACATTAATGACATTTTCTTCCTCTGGACACATGGTGAGGCGTCATTTAAAAATCTACACAGCGATATCAACAAGTTTCATTCCAACATCAAATTCACCATGGACTACTCTCTACTACCTGTCACGTTCTTGGCCACATGCATCTCCACCAAGATAGGCATCTTAGCACCTCACTCTATTGCAAACCCACGGATAACCTCATGATGCTACACTTCTGCAGTGTCCACCCTTAATGCATTAAAACAACTATCCCCTATGGACATGCCCTAAACATACACAGGATCGGTTCAGATGAGGAGGAATGTGATGGGCACATGAAATTACACAAGGATGCCCTCATAAGAACGGGGTACGATGCTCAACTATCGACCATCGACCACCGAATTGCCACAGCGAGAAAATGTAATTACCTCCTCAGGAGATAGGCAAGAACTGCAAACGACAGAGTACCCTTCATTTGTCCAGTACTTTCCAGAATCCGAAAAACGATGCCATGCTCTTCTCAGCCTGCAACACATTATCAATGAAGATGAGCACTTCGCCAAGACTTTTTCCACACGATCCTCTCTCACCTTTTAACAACCACCAAACCTCAAACAGATCATTGTTCGTAACAAACTGCCCACCTTTCTGGACAATGCTATTCAATCTTGCCACGGTAGACACTGCAAGACGTGTCAGAGTGTCGACACGGATGCTACCATTACGCGTCGGGATACTTCCCACTGTGTACGTGCCAGGTATCTTGGGACTCAGCCAACGTTGTATATCTCATACACTGCATGAAATGATGTTCTGAGCCATGATACAATGCCGAGACCATGCAGAGGCGACAGCAATGGATGAATGAACACCGCATAACAAACAGCAGACAGGACCATTCCCTCCTAGTTGGACAGCACTTTGGCATTCCGAGATATTCGACCTCGGACCTGCATGTGACCGTCTTCCAAGGCAGACTTCGGGACAGGCAACAACGGAAAGTGGCAGAGTGGAGACTGAAAGCCAAGTTTGTGACCCATGGGGATGGTCTCAACTGGGGCCTTGGGTTCATGTCTCACTTCGGGTGACCCTATGCACTACACACCCATACCGAGACACAGACGCACACACTCATAGAGACTCCAATACGCACATACTCCTACACACACATTCCTACAATCACACACACTCCTACAGACATACACACACTACTGCAACACATACACACAAGCACACCTTCTCTCATACACAAGCTCTCTCTCATATGCTCACACAGACACTCCCACACACGCATCCTCACAGTCTTGTGCCCCTTTACACTCTCACACACAAACACACTCTGTCACAGAAGCTCATAACTCTCCCCATAAACACACCCACATGCAGAAACGGAAATATAAGTTTGTGGGGTGAAGTTGTACTTGAGAATTAAATTTTATTTTGCTCAAGAGCTGCATGAATCAACGAAACATTTTAGATTTAGGCGGCTTTTTAGATTAGAATCGATCTGAACATTGTGGCACAGACAGTCTCACACAGAGCATCTCAACCATCAATGCATTATCTAGGCCGGCATGACTGCAATTGTTCAAGTTCACTTGAGAAAGTAACTTCAAAAAAGTGCTTTAAATATGGAAGAACGGAATCAAACACGCCCATTCTAAAAGATGAGGAACTTAACAAACAATCCAAGCCTTTTCAGTTTACAGTTTCATCTGTATCAAACTGCAAACCGTTGCCATAAATTCTGTGTCTTATGATGTTATACTTTACAACAACCTGATGAAGGAACAATGCTCCGAAAGCTAGGACTAGAACCTGGTGTTGTGTGATTTTTAACTATTAACAGAAATATTCGGCAAATGTAATGAAGACTTTCACCTTGGTGTTGTAGTTGCAACATTTTCACATTTATATCGACGGTAATGCATTTGAAGCAATCATATTTACTGTTCATACTTCATTGAAGATTTTTTGGATAAACTTGGCAACAAATATCCAGACTATTTTGTGGAGATTGCTTTTACATTCAGATTGAAAATTGTGCACCTAGCAAGAAAACATGATTGCCAACGCATTGTCAAGAATTGGATGAGAAACAGAGGTATTCAGTGTTGGGAGTATACACACTGAAATAGAACGTAATCGCGCATGTTCACATGGTTGCAGTCAAAGTAATGTGCATGTGTTGCAGTGTGCTAACAGGGTAATACTAAAGGGTTTAAAAATGAAGCGTCCTTTGAATATTGATCGTTCACTTTTTTAAGGAGGAAGAAGCGATGATGCTGCCATTTTAATCAGGTTATTGTACCCTTTTTTGTCGAGAGTGGTCGGAAAGGCAGAGATGCCGATTTGTCTGAACTGGCTATTTTAATAATGGCTAATGTCCGTAGTCAACAACCAGAGGAGTTCCTTAGGATTCTTTGTTGAAATACTTACAAAATGAAAGGGGAGCTCCGGGAATTTTCCAGCTTGGTTTAATTTTAACAGGGCACCTATCAAAAACTGCGGTAGTTGAAGGAGGTTTTATGTTTCTAAGAATGGTCCCTGGCTGATTCTCTCTTTCTCTTGCATTTCTCTTGGAAGAAACACTGCCTCAGAGTTACCTTTACGCCAAGGTGTGTGTTTAAAGAACGTTGCAGGATATCAGAACAGCTCTTTATTAAGTTGGATTGTATCGACCAGATTTTCACTGCATGGTTATTCTGCATTCTGTTTTCTTTTGTTTGCTTTTCGTTTTGTAGTCTGTCAATCAATTCTGTTTTGTTTATAACTGAATGGGTTAACCAGCTGCATCATTCCTGGAATGCCCACATTCCACATGCATAAGACAACTAAAAGCATTACTGTATGGGCTAACCTCTTGAAATATTTTGAAAAGATTTGGCCTAGTCCATAACAGTGTATAGCTCCATTTATCAAACATGTACTGAACAGCAACATTGTGGTTTTGCTTTTTAATGTCACTCACCTTGAGAAGTGTGGAACTATACTTGGTAAGCCAAGCAGAAGAAAACAAAGTGAAACCAAGGCTCAGAAATCCTATGTTTTCATGACTTGCCAAAAGTGACAGCTTTCCAACATTGTTTTTCTCTTTCTTTTCTATGGAGAAATGAAAAGAACTATAATATGGTCGGACCAAGTATGGAAGCCTTTCTCCAGTAACACCATTCGCTCGAAAGTTAGCATCAGAAATGAGATATTCAGACACGAATCTGCTACACCATTCAATGAGTTCGTGACTGATCATCATTCTCACTTTTCTGTGTTTCCTTATAACCCTCCAATCCATTATGACTTAAACACGATCACAATTTAAAATCATCGTCCAACTTCAAAAGGAGGAATTGCGACTAATTATCAAAACACACGTCTGCAATATTCGCTACAAAGAACAAAATGACACGTTCAGGAGAGTTTTCTACAAGACAGAAATCTTGTAGTCTTTAATCTGAATGTACAAGAAAGCGTGGAATTTGGATCACAGTTTCTATACTGGATTACTTTGTTGTTAATTCATATATCAGTTTTCACCGCTGTGGTCCTTTGAGTTTGTTTTGTACGTTGAACCACAAGTTTGAAATTTTCTACCTTTTAAGGAATATATTATTTGCACCCATGGGGAAATAATGTAAGGAACAGAAAATAACAACAGTACAAAATGTCCAATAGAATGTTGAAGGAACGTAAGCACAAAATACATTGTTACATTGTATCAGAATCTGAGGGAACACGACTTATGATAAAATATTTGTCTTGAAAAATCAGATGCAAGGATGTTCCTCTAAAAGGAATTCTTATTCACTTTTTTTTAATTTGAGGAGTTGCTTCCATAAAAAATTCACGACATTCTTCATCTCGTCTCTGAATTTCCTCTGTGTTATTGCATATATACAAGGGTTAAGAAAACAACTCAACATCTTTAGCATTATTCCTGCTTCAGTTGTGATATATTCAGCGTTTGTGACGTCGCCTCGGTAATAATTAGGGTGGGATAGTCTGGTAATAATCAAACTCAGAGAATATGTCAACCAAACCATTACGAAACTGAACGAAACTGAGAATAATAGAATGATGGATTTCTGACGGCATTCCATATCTGATTTATTGTGATTCTCATTTCTGCGTCCTTGGAATTCAAGACGGATTCTATTCGCCATCAAAATACGATGGATAGTTAAAGAATTACACATGAAAATTAGCAGAAATGGAATACAAACAATCCAGGCGCAGTAAAACCAGACAAACAATATTCCCGGAGAAGAAGCTAAGAAACTTAAACTTGCTTGGCACCCCCATGGCAATTTATTAATGATTTGTTCAGGCTCATATAGAAATAAAACCGGAACATTCTTTAACAAGTTCAGGAATGAGATAATTATTAACACTCTGGTGGCAGTTCTTTTAGTGCAATACCATGTGTTGAATTTCTGAAGGCAAATCATCACAAATCTGTCAAGTGTGAAGGAAACTGTGAACCAAACATTCAAATCGAGTGCGATTGCAATCATGTATATAATAAGTTTGCAGACAGGCGTGTAGGATAAGAAGGAAAAGGGAAAGTAGTAGCTGAAAATTCGATACACTACAATGCTATTGATAATAACCAATAGATCTGCTGTTGCCCTGGCCACCATGTAAACGGAGATGCACTTGGAAAGTCCACAGTTTCCTCGCAAAATGATTACAATTGTCATCAAATTCGCTGTAAGAGAGACAGAAAATGTCTCAAAGCATCACTGCAATAAACATGAAGATATTGACAGAGTATTTGAAAACATTCTAGTTGATATTTTGCATACTTAATTAATCGAACATTTTCATATGCTCGTGCAGATATCATTCTGCTTGGTAGGATGAGATCATTTCAAGGTTAACAAGCGCACATTTATAGAACGTTATTATTAAACCAGAGATATTTCAGATAGCAGCAAAATAGGAGATGTCCACCACCGTTTCTTCATCTTGTGCTGATAGCAATCCATTGTGAAACAGTGACATTGTTAATCAGGCTATTTTGACAATATGCAGCATTAACAATGACAAATTAGCATCGACTCAAGCCAAAGAAGTTAGAATGACTCACGTGGGAAGCAAAGAATTGCAAGAATTGGGTAGTAAATCTCTTTTAAAAACAAAATCACTGGCTTTGCCATCACAGAGAATGAATTATTAACAGGCGTTGATTGCCTGTGACTGGTGCTTGAGCAAGGGAAGGACAGGTATATGCATTTATGCATGCATCAGACCTCCAGAGATTCATTAGTGTCAAATCATCATTCACATCATTCACATCATTTTGAACTATTGAGAAAAACAATCAGTTTCTTTCAGGTCTAACACTTGAAATAAAATAAAGCCTGACTCTGCTATCACATACATGGCTTAAATTGCTCTATGTATTCACCTGGTCCTCATTTCATGTATATACCTTATTTTTGAATCTATGCAGTTATCTGCCTATAAAATGAACCTATCCTGTGAATCCGTTTCATCTCATCTATTGTTATCCCAAACGTTGCACATTACAGTTTTTCTCTTAACTGCCAAATGAAGCATTTGGTAGATATATGGCAGCTCTTCACAATCTAATAGAAGTTCAGTTTCTGAATGTGTATATTTAAATAGACTAATGAATGTTGCAATGTGAATACTGTGGCTGCCATCTTGGAGATTCACTATCTTCCGCATCCCACATCATTTTGCATGCAACTTACATTGATGAATGCCATCCTCTCAGCATGTCGCACATTCTACTAAATCTATAAATCTACCATAGTTCCTCAAATGACCTGGACAAGAGTACAAAGCATTCAATGATCTCTGGTTTTCCTTCTATCAGACATCTACTATTTTCATGCATCACTATAATATTAAATAGTTATGGCCATGATATATGTGTGTGTGTGCAAATCATTGCCATCTCCAGTAGGATTAAACAAACTAATTGGGGAAATCGCAAATAGATCTACTCCTGAAGGCTTGCATTATAAGTCTTGAAATAAATCGCTGCAGTGATAGTAAATGCATTGATTGTATTTTAAAAATAAAGTTGAAATCAGACCAGGTACTGGACAGTTTAAAACCTGTCAAGTTGTCACCCTTTCCCGAAGTGGGGCAAACTGCGAGCTAATATAATCTGATGAACCAAATAGTTCTTGTTGGCAAAACAAAAGAACGAATTAATAATGAAGTGTACGGTACAGTTGGAAATTTAATCAAGAATAATCAGTATGCCTTCATGAAAAGGAAATCATACTTGGAATATTTTATGAAAGTTTAATGGGGAATATTGAACCGGTATGGATAGAGGGCGAGCTGGTAGATGTACTGTTTTTGGAGTTCCAGGTAAAGTTCATCTAGAGCCTTGGATTCGACGATTATAGAGGTCTATAAAAACATGAAGAACACACGTAAGGTAAATGTCAGGTCTAATTTCCTAGGGTGAGTTATTCCAAGACAACGTGACATATTTTTCAAGCAGAAAGGATAAATATTTTGAAAAAAACGTATGTGAAATACTTTGAAAAGCTATGAGGGGCGAAGGTATTCCACCTAGTTAAGACCTTACGTGGAATGAACCTACAGAGAAAGTGGTAGCAGTGGATATAGTTGCAAAATGTAAAGGATGTTTAGTTAAGTACATGACCAACAAATGTGTGTATGCATAATGATAATATTCGCACAAATGGGAGGAGATTAGTTTGGGATGACGTTCTGCATTGATTGTTTGGCCTGTTTTCGTTCTCTGTGACGTATGACAGTATGAAATACGAAGCATTCCTAAGTAACTTATAAAGGTAGATGCTGAAAGGATGTATTTCGCCATGTGATGGCCTGGAATAAAAAACGTAAAAGTGCACCAATGTAAAACTGACATAGGAATGAATCTCTCCTCTCAGAACGTTGCAAGCCTTTGGTACTTCTTGCCGCAGAGAGCTGTGAGAGCAGAGTCATCCTGATAATTCGAAGCATACAATATTTATTCAACCATCTGTCTGTCTGTCTGTCTGTCTATCTATCTATCTAACTAACTGTCTATCTATCTTACAAATGAGAGGGACCGTATTGTTGAAGAGGAGAGTATGAAACGGACTGGTAAGCTAGAGGAGATACTTGTTCGGAAGGAAGATGTGTTGGACATTTTGAAAAACTTGAGGATAGACAAGTCCCCCGGGCCTGACGGGATATATCCCATGATTATGTGGGAAGCAAAAGAGGATATTGCAGAGCCGTTGGCAATGATCTTTTCGTCTTCACTGTCAACGGGGGTGGTACCAGGGGACTGGAAACTGGCGAATGTTGTGCCCCTGTTCAAAAAAGGGAATAGAAATAACCCTGGGAATTACAGGCCAGTCAGTCTTATTTCGGTGGTAGGCAAAGTAATGGAAAGGGTACTGAGGGATAGGACTTATGAGTATCTGGAAAGACACTGCTTGATTAGGGACAGCCAGCACGGATTTGTGAGGGATAGGTCTTGCCTTACGAGTCTTATTGAATTCTTTGAGGAGGTTGCCAAGCATGTGGATGAGGGTAGAGCAGTGGATGTCGTGTGCATGGATTTTAGTAAGGCATTTGATAAGGTTCCCCATGGTAGGATTATGGGCGGAAAGTGAGGAGGCATGGGATAGTGGGAAATTTGGCCAGTTGGATAGAGAACGGGCTAACCGGTCGAAGTCAGAGAGTGGTCGTAGATGGTAAATATTCAGCCTGGAGCCCAGTTACAAGTGGAGTTCTGCAGGGATCTTTTGTGGGTCCTCTGAGGTTTCTAACTTTTATTAATGACTTGGAAGAGGGAGTCGAAGTGTGGGTCAGTAAATTTGCAGATGACATGATGATTGATGAAGTTGTGGATAGTGTGGAGAGCTGTTGTTAGCTGTAAAGGGACTTAGGTATGATGCAGAACTGGGCTGAGGAGTGGCAGATGGAATTCAACCATATCAAGTGTGAGGTTGTCCATTTTGGAAAGACAAATAAGAATGTAGAATGCAGGGTTAACAGTAGGGTTCTTAGTAAGGTAGAGGAGCAGAGGGATCTTGGGGTCTATGTTCATAGCTCTTTCAACGTTGCCACTCAGATGGATAGAACTTGTAAGAAGGCGTATGATGTATTAGCGTTCATTAGCAGAGGGATTGAATTCAAGATTCGTGAAGTGATGTTGCAGCTGTACAGGACCTTGGTAAGGCCACATTTGGAGTACTGTGTGCAGTTCTGGTCGCCTCACTTTAGGAAAGATGTGGAAGCTTTAGAGAGGGTGCAGAGGAGATTTACCAGGATGTTGCCTGGAATGGAGAATAGGTCGTACGAGGATAGGTTGAGAGTGCTAGGCCTTTTCTCATTGGAACGGCGAAGGATGAGGGGTGACTTGATAGAGGTTTATAAGATGATCAGGGGAATAGATAGAGTAGACAGTCAGAGACTTTTTCCCCGGGTGCAATAGAGTGTTACAAGAGGACATAAATTTACCACGTTGTTGACTGTGTGAAACATATGGAATACTGCCAATAACCTTTGTCTCAATACAGGAAGCGAAGTCACCTCCATGTATTGACTATTCAACGTGTTCAACTTTGCCCATATCAAATAGTGATTCCCAGAAGCCAACCTCATACGCCCATATCATTCCAATACAAAAGTGAATTGACAGTCTGAGGAGATAGCTATAGCTTTGAGGGGTAGGGATTGGTTCCTCTTGTGATATATGTAAATGCAGTATTGTATTTTAATTTGTCAGGCTAGGAATCTGCATTGGTTTTCCTATCAGTTTTTAGATTTTTTTTATTGAGAATTACCTGCTCCTCCTTTATAATGTTGCAATTCAGCTCCTATTGCCTCTTCTTAATATACTGCCGGAAAAAAAAACACTTTAATTCTCCAAGTTAAATTTCATCAGCCTTTTCTCACTCTGTTTTGTCTGTCCGTGAAAACAGCCAACTAGCCTCCAGTTCTGATGAACGGTTACGGGATGTAAAACATTAACTTTGATTTCTCGTCACCAATGCTACCAGACATGATGAGTTTTTTTCTTGAACGTCACGTTTTTGGCGCTGAACACAATAAAGGCGTACAATTAGAACATTTCATCACCATAAACACCGCACTGGAATGTGGTCGAGTAGGGCATTGCCCGTACCTTCTTCCATTTAATCTCAGTTGAATGTAAGCTGACAAAAATAAGGTACAGTACCTGCTGCATATGCACAGTTAACCATTTTCTCTGGTCGAAAACGTATGTTAAAGAAGTATCATTGGTTTACTGCTCTCCAGTCTGAACAATTTTTCGTTACCACTCACTTATTACTGACTTCAGAAATATTTGGTCTCGAGCCTACTGGTGCCTCTACAGTCTCATAAGCTTTATTTTTGATCAAAAGTATTTATGTGGCATTTCACTAAATTTCTTCTGAAGTTTTGTTAACGAATCATCCACACGTGAGCCTCCATCACCCCTTTCTGAAAAGCCATGAGATAATCGAATGTATTCCAAAGGTGTATGTAGTAGAAAAGATCCATTCACTTGTTAAGTACGTATTCGTCCAACTTCCTACAGACTCCCCGATTCTCTGCGTCTGTCTTGAAAATTAGCTCTGTTTCAGCAGGACATAAGAAAGAGCACGGAGAGGCCAATAGTTCCCTCGACCCTGCTATTCTATTTAGTAGGATTATGGCTGATCCAAAATTAGTCACGCCAACTTTCCTGCCATTCCCCTGACCACTTTATTCCTTTATGGTTTGTGAACAATGAAATTTGACTGTAGCACCCTTTCAGGTAATGGGTTCCAGGTGTTTGGAACTTTCTAAGCGAAAAAGAAAATGTACCCTCCTTGAACTGCACAAAACGTTCGTTTGGCCACAGCTGGAGTTTTGTTCTGGAATCGACATTGTGTGTAAAATGTGACTGCACTGAAAATCGTACAGAAAATGTTTATCATGCCGTTGCCTGGACTGGAGAGTTGTATGTATACAGAAATATTGGTAGACTGGGATTAAATTCTTACAGCACAGGACACTCACAGGCACATGACTGAACATTACAATATTATGCGGGCATTTCTGAAAAGATTTGTAGCTCAATTTGTGGTTCTGGATGTAAGTTTTCTCGCTGGGCTGAGAGGTTTATTTTCAGATATTTCATCACCATTATAGGCAACGTTGTCAGTGAGCCTCCAGTGAAGAACTGATTCTATGTCCCACTTCGCATTGATGTATTTAGTATGCTGGTAGGTTTGTGACTACCAAAATGTCAAGAGGTCGGAGTAGTCTGATAGTCATTTTCAAGATGTCTTCGATGTAAAGCAAAGTGGCTAGAGTTTCTGGGCGTGTTGTATTTGCTTGTTATCAGTTACATCCATAGTAACACAATTACATTGCAATTACATTGTTACGACCTACAAAATGCACGTTTTCGAAATTAAAAATCTCTAACACAAGACTTCGACGAAATAGTCTCATAATCCTGTGATTACAACGTTCTAAAAATGTAAGAGCATCGTGATCTGTGTACATTACTGTGTCCAACACATTGCTCTTGACATACACATTAAAATGTCGCAAGGCCAGTAGCAAACTGAATAGTTCTTTTTCGATCGAGGAGTATTTCCGCTTCTGATGATAGGCTTCTTGGAAAAGTGACCGACTGACATTTCAACCTATTCTCATCTTTCATTAGGATTACAGCTCCAACTCCGATGTCACGAGCATCGATGATGACTTTAAAAGATCTTGAGCGGGTTGATGTGGCTAGAAGTGGTTAATATGGCTTTCAAATGGTCGAATGCCTTCTGGAATTGTTTATCCAGCGAAACTTTGTATTCTTCTTCAGCAAATCGATTAACTACACTGCTGACGTTTGGAACAAAGTTCTGAAAAAATTCGCTGAGTCCTAAGAATTGAAGCAACTCTTTCTTCGAAGTTGGTCGGGAAAATTCCTTGATGATGTTCGCCTTTGCGTTCTGTGGGGTCAACCCTCCAAGACCGATGTTAAGATCCAAGAACGTCACCTCTGCTTTCACAAGTTCAGTTTTATTTAAATTTATCACCAGTTTTTCTTCTCGTAGTCGTTCAAAGAACTCTGCCAACTGTACCATGTCATCTTTCTAGGACTTACATAAGATCACTACATCTTTCTAGGGGGAGGTGTGACATTGTTTATCAGGGACAATATTACTGTTGTAGAAAGGATGTTTGGGGACTCGTTAACTGAGGTAGTATGGTCTGAGGTTAGAAACAGGAAAGGAGAAGTCACCATGCTGGGAGGTTTCTATAGGCCTCTGAATAATCCCAGAGATGAAGAGGAAAGGAGAGCAAAGATGATTCTCGATAGGAGTGAGAGAGGTAGGTAGTTGTCATGGGAGACTTCAACTATCCAAATATTGACTGGGATCAACTACAGTACGAGTACTATAGATTGGTCAGTTTGTGTCCAGTCTGTGCAGGAGGGATTCCTGGCACAGTATGTAGACAGGCCTACAAGGGGCGAAGCCACTTTAGATTTAGTACTGGGCAACGAGACTGGTCAGGTGTTAGATTTGGAAGTAGGTGAGCCCTTTGGAGGCAACGATCACAATTCTGTCAGATTTACTTTATTGATGGAACAGGGTAAGTGTACTCCAGTGTAAAGCGTTACAGCTGGGGGAAGGGAAATTACGATGCAATTAGGAAAGATAAAGGAAGCGTAGAATGGGAAAGGAAACCTCAGGGGATGAGCACATGATACTCGAACAACTCCACTTACCTAACCAATTTTTCAAAAGAAATAAAGAAGACTTCAACGTTTTTCTCATATAAAAGTGGCAAACCATCTCTTTTCATCTCTGTTCTGTTGACTTTGCTGAATAATTAGCAACATCTCAAGTTCAAATTCTCTCCCTTTTTGCCAGCAAAAAGCCTTCTCTCTTTTTCTTTCTCCTCTCCATCTCTTTCTCCTTCCCTTTCTTCTCTCTCTCTCTTTACTCAGCAAAGTACATTCTCTCTGTATTTCGCTTTCTCTCTCCCTTTATATATCTTCTAACTCCATTTTGCTCAATTGTAATTTAATGTTTTTCTAACTCTCCCGCCCTTGTTGGTATCTCTGACAGTCCTAATGTTTGAGTAACTCCCTCACAATTTCAATTTTGCCTTTGTCTTTGGTTAAACCCAAATCTACCTTATTTGCTAATTCTGATTGTATGACATTTTTTCTTCCGTTCTAAACATTCTTGGCAAATTTGATAATCCGCTATAAATCCTAAAACGGCTTTAGGAATTTGAAGAACCATTTTTCTCACTTCTAATTTAATCAACTACAAGTCACCGAAAGTAAAAAAGATTATCTTGCCTATGCTGTATTTAAAAATCTAGGTCAGTAACTTGCAACTTTTTACATCTGCTGGGATTATTCGTTCTCCCAAATCCATTCAGAGTTATCCAAACCAGTTCAAATTCCGGAAGGGGCCCCCAAAGTGTTACGACACGGTGTAAATCCTCGGGCTTAATTCAAATCAGAAACAGAAGATTTATCCCGTGCAGTAATCTGTGAAAATTCGAGAGTCCAAGAGCTACTTAAAGTTCAATAAACAACTTTATTTCTTGAAGTGTAACAGAAAATAATTATTTAACAACTATTTACAACTCCTTTCTCTAAGCTATCTTTTACTTTCCTATCTATGACACGAGTGCGATTTTACACCCCCCCCCCGCCCCCACCCCCTCCCGATTCAGATTTACTGAAAAAAATAACATTTCAAACCAAGGCAGTGGTCGAATCTTATCCCGTATTTTTCTCAATAGACTTGCTCTCCAGGTTGGTGTTGATGTTTTTCTCGGTGCCACCTCCTTCTCGAGACAGGCACCTCTCAGAGAATTCTGAGCCTACACGTGTTGCCCTTTTGGCAATTCTCCTCCAACTGTTCAATTTTCCCCGGTTTTATCCACCAAAACATAGCAATGTTTCATTGGTTTTAATATTGTCAATATAGTAACTTCACACTTGATTGGAGGATGGTATTTTGGGGTATAATTTGATCTGATTAGTCGAATTCACATTTGTTTTTTTTTGTTTCCAGGCAAACAGCTACCCTAGCATCTGGACCACATGTTATTTTGAATCTTATTCAGAACGTTGTTGCTCTTAGGTAATTCTACTAACATTAATTGTCTTAAAGGTGCAGTACACCCACATCTTCAGAACACTTGGTCACAGATAACGTGCTACTATTTAGCGGCTGAGAATTTGAAAATTTCTTCATATCGACTGGCATTCCACATATAAGTACAGCTCCACAAATAAATCCTCCATTGATCTGATGGAATGAACAATTAAAGTTTGAAGGGAGACCTAAGAAACAACCGACAGCTTTGCTACGGGCACGGCTCCCATTTGATTAAGGAAATACCCCTCGTGCAACTGCAGGGGTAGTTTGAACACAGTTGCTCACACGAGGGGCACTCCAGGAAATGTTTGGTCGTGTTGGTGCTAAAATGGCATCAGGATCACAAATGCTGAGCACAGGGCTCTGCTAAGCGAGGGAGACCGATTAACTCAAGGGATGAAGATAGGTATAGGAATCACGGGAAAGGTGTTGCATATACAAGAGGCATGATGCAGTGACATATCATGTTCGGTAGCTCAACTGCCCTGAACAAACACCTGGACCTGATGGAAGCTGCAAAATAGCAAACAGTGCCGAATTAAAACATTCATCTCTTCTTTGCAGTCTTCCGAACTGTCCTTGGTTCTCCACTTGCATGTTGAAATACCATGGAAGTAGCAACAGAAATGAAAAAATCTACATCGTGGGCCAATATAGCACCATTCTTACTGTCGAATGGCAAGTGGCAAGACAGCAGAAATCTTATTAATAATTAGTTTAATTCAGTGAATGTAATGGTTGAAAGGTGAATGAAATGTTGCCACATATTCAGTGAAAACTTGTTGCTGACTGGATTCTCAAGGCATGGCATTGGTGGGTACAGCCAACAGATAGGACAACATCTGTAGAAAGATAAGAAGAATTTCCTTTTCATCTCTATGTGCTTCTTTCAGGATTTAGCTAATATTTTCCACACAGTTATGACTGACAGTAAAGTGTGAATGCATTTGTTTTTCTCTCTTTATCAATAAAACTGGATTGCTTCTGCGAATGCAACTGGACATTTTTCATCTGAAGCGAACATGTAACTGCAATGGATGTGGAGGATCTGAGCTACAGGGAGAGGCTGAACAAATTGGGGCTATTTTCCCTGGAGGATCGGAGGCTGAGGGGTGACCTTATAGAGGTTTAGAAAATTATGAGGGGCATAGATAGGATAAATAGGCAAAGTCTTTTCCCTGGGTTCGGGGAGTCCAGCACTAGAGGGCATAGGTTTAGGGTGAGAGGGGAAACATATAAAAGGGACCGAAGGGGCAACGTTTTCACGTAGAGGGTGGCACGTGTATGGAATGAGCTGCCAGAAGATGCAGTGGTGGCTTGTACAATTGCAACATTTAAGAGGTATTTGGATGTGTATATGAATAAGAAGGATTTCGAGGGATATGGGCCTGGTGCTGGCAGGTGGGACTAGATTGGGTTTGGATATCTGGTCGGCATGAACGGGTTGAACCGAAGGGTCTGTTTCCATGCTGTACATCTCTATGACTTCATGACTCTAAGCACAATAAAGTATGTCACTGAACAAAATGATGTCACTCAAAGACAAACACTCCAGGTTTGGATGAGGAGAGATACAGAGAGAGAGAGAGAGAGGGAGAAACTTACAGACAGACAGGAAGTGCAAGAACTAGAGAAAATCCAGTGCCAGACAGAGGCATTTCATTCTCCATTTTTGCATTATTTATCGACCTAAATGATAACCATACATGCTGCAAGGAGTTTTGAAGTGGTGTGTTCAAGCAGTTCTGTGCAATAATATTGAAAAAGGGAATTGTTAAAATAAATCTATCAGCCATAGTCTTTAAAGTCCCATTGCAAGAACTAATGAACAATAATATACTGAATTGCTGTGAACACCAAGATCTTCCAGAATGGGCCAACCAATGCCCTTTATCTGGAGGATTTTCTCTCGTAACATTCTTCTCTACCATTAAGACATGAATTCATCCCTGACCAATGGCCCAAGTGAAGTACAGTTCATGCCCATCAGTGACTACCCTTTATGCATCACACAGTGCCTTGCTGAGAAAAGTTGTTTTCATGATACTGACACTCATGTATGCTCACTGAACAAATAGCGGTAAGTTTTCTATTTGCGCGCCATCTTCTGTGAAAAGGATCAAAGAATAGTTATATTGGAGAAGGAGAGCATTTGTTTGCACTGGCTTTATTACCAAGTGCAAATTTCCCAATTTTACACATATCCAGTCACACTGCTGGTTCTTTCTTTAGGACCGCAATTAAAACTGCATGCACTATATTTCGAAGCAGTGCATTCCTCAGCAGAACTACCAGAAAAGCCATATTGACATTCCATGTTTTCTTGATACATATTATATCAAATTTATGCTTCCTCAGCCTTTGCTCCCTTTACATCTCCATCATGATTTGGAAACCTTGTGTCAAAATTTCCTTCCAGCCTTCTTCTCTCCAAAGTGAACAGTCTCAACTTCTTTAATTTATCCTCAAAACTGAAGCAAGCCATATAGTTTAGGTCATGAAGTACGATTCTTTCATGTGTGGTTTTCCTCAATGAAAGGTAAAATACATGAGGTTTTATTTCTAGTATTTGTAACACGGTTGAAATACTTAATAGCATTCACAAAACAAGGACAATTATTTCCTTCATCGGTTTATGCCAGATCTAAGTGTGGCTCTTCCCTGCTAATTAAATAACACAGCAGCTCGCTCCTTCGATTAGAATGCCCAACGCAAAACTGATGTCAACCTCTATGAAATGCTTTGAAATGCAGATTGTTACAACCCACAGCAATTATCTAGGATAAAGACCTGGGCTGATACCTTGTCTCAGCTGGAATTATACCACTGTGAGCGTGATTGAAAACCAATCAGAGCAAGGTTCTTACTGAGAGATTGACGCAGTTTCTTTTAATCTTAAAGCGAATCTGACTTCAAGCCTCGGATTTGTCTATGCATGCTTAAAAAGGAATGGAAGTCAAGTCTTTCTTTCTTCCTTCTTTTGATATAAAGAAGAAAAATATGACACAGAAATTTAGAATCATAGTGGAACTGAGCACTTCATTGTCTGAGACTGCGAAACTAATACCCTTTCAGTTTCTCTACGCATCTGTGAGTGAAAGTTTACCTTGTTGTGAGACAAGGTTTTAATTCTTATTTCTCCTGCATTATCCTTCATATCTCAAATGGAAGGATGTGAAGAAGAAGCAAGGACAAACTCTGTGATGGGGTGAAGGGAAGGAAATATTTCAATTTGAAATGTTGGTAGTAATGACGCAAATTGTACAAGAATAAAAGTGTGCCAATGTTCGAAAATCAGTCACAGTAAGATTAGGGTAAAATGATCCTAAATAGCTGTTGTCTGAAAGGAAACTGATCAAAGTAAAATGGGAGCAGAAGCTGCAAGATGGGTTCTCTGCAATGTGTCTTTCACTGCTCAGAAAGAACACTTCCAATTTCACATTCAGAATGTATTCACTCAACCACACCTACCCCTGTTCTCCATTCTTCCCAACATCCTCCAATTGTGCGACAATATCGCAGCCCACTTATGTTCTGTCCCCAAAAATGAATGGGGGCTTCCCACTTCTTGCCACTTCAACACATTAGCGTGTTCAGTTTCCAATAATTCTGTAGTCGGCTTACTGCAGTGCTCCACCAAACCTCAGAACAAGTACATAAACAAGATCCCATTTTCCGTTTGTGAACTCTGCACTCTTTTGGACACTAAGTCGTCTTCAAATCCTTAGAGGTCTTCCATCTTTTCTTTTTTTAAACACTAAATCTTCATTGTCCCCTCGTGACGTGTTCCACTCATCATAACTCACACATGCTCTCCTCCTCTCCTCTCTTATTGTGACTTAATCACAATTGATTCTGTACTAGTTTGATATCAGGCATCCTCTGCTCAGTCTACCCGCTCCATGTCTGCCTTTCACTGAGATCCATCTCTACATCTTTGCTCACTCTGCCCGGCACTCATCCCTCTCCACAGCGCCATCAGCAAAAGTAATATTTTGTCCTAGTTGCCGTCAGTTCTCATGAAAAGTCACTGGACTGAAAATGTTACCACTGCTCCCCACACAGACACGGGCACCTCCTGCTGAGTCTCAACAGTGATTTCAGTTTTTGCTTCAGTATTAATTACAACCAGTTCCTTCGCATGACCCTGGTTTCATCTCTTTCCCTGTCTGTGAGTTCATGGAGCCCAATCACCGGCAATCATAGCTAGTCTTCTCAACTGGATCAGAACACTAAGGTCTTATTAGTCAATTCTGCTCTTTGCTACATTTTAACAATTGTTTGTATGAATAAATCAACATTTCAAAACATTGATTTAATATTTTGAAATAGTTTTGGGGCTTGTTTTGGAGAATTTGAGGGCCAAAACAGATGCAACGGAGCACGTCTATATTTTTAGGATTGCCAGAATATTCTTTTGTAAAATAACAAAAGCAGAAAGCGACAGCAAAGATTTGGTCGGTCAGGTAGCATGGCATCTGTACAAAAAGAAACAGAATTCAAGGTCATTAGATTTCCAATCTTAACGCTTCAACTTTCTCTTTTCACAACCTCGTCACAGCCCATGAGGTTCTGCAGCACTATCTTTGGTTTTGGTTGCTTCAGGTCTCCAGAATTCAGAGTTTTGATTTATTTTATGTCAGTAACGTTTATTATATTCAGTCTGGATACAGGCTTCAAGAGAAAATCGGCAATTACGTAACGTGAGGGTTGCATAAAGCAGGGCACTTCCATCGAGATCTATGGGATGTGGTATGCAAAGAGATTTCTGGAGAATTGTTTGTGAAGTTCGTGAGGTGCACAGCAACAAACGGATCATCTCACTACAGAGTTATTCCCAGTGCTATGGACGAGGCTGCGCCCACCCCACCCCCCTCCCCCACCAAAATATTTAGAGAAGGGAGACTAGAATCTAACTGTTCCTTATTTTAAACGCTGGCGTGATATGGATATTACAGGTGTGAGGCAGCTAGTCAAACACTCGGCTTTAAACAAAACAGAACTTATTTAAACACTACAGTTGAAACAACAACCAAAGAATACATAACTTAGAATAACTAACTTAACAATCTGAAATGCAACTAATTCAATATAACGAAATAATTGTGTAACGGTTCGAATCCCCACAACACTCATTAACACACCCCTTGGCAAAACGTAAATTCAAACTTAGGTTCTTACAGGTAGGAGAGATGTTAGAGAGAAAAGTCAGTAAGTAATCATCTGCTGAAACATGGAATCCTTTGCACAGTAGCAGATTCTGTGCCTGCTAACAACAGCTTCTACGCTATAACTAAGCCAAACCGGACAAATTCGAACAGCGAGCACTAGTCACTTCCATGCCATTGCTAAACTGGGCTCTTCCCAAAATGTACAGACATCTGTATCATTAAGAAATATCTTGAAAAAGAAACCCACGGGTAAAATAACCTTGTTGAAGTGACTGGATAGTCCTTCCGGGTTGCAATTACATTAGGCAGTAATGAGTGCAAAATTACATGGAACTAAAGTTGTTAAATGGTGCATTACCAACGCAACTAAATTAATACATATTCAGCTTCTTTTCTTACCTAATATATTGAGCAAGGTAGCTGAGAAGAACTGTCAATAATGCAACATAAAGAAGGTACATGGTGACCTCAGCTCGCTCCTTCTCCTGAAAATCCACTCAGTTGAACACGAGTTCCCAAGATCTTTTGACACGCCTTTTGCAGAAAACTTTATGTCCCAGATCTAATCGCACTTTAATTAGCACGAATCTGTGAGATTAAACTCAACACTCAGCGAAAGATTAATAAAAACTAACTTGAACTGAAAAAGGTTCAGTCTTTATTTAGAAAAAAAAGCCACATGCAGTGTTTCTGGATAAAAATAATAAGAGGGAGAAAACAAAGGATCCCAGCCCTCTCCATGTCTATTGCACCTTTACAAAGAAAAAGAGTAAAATCATCAATTTTACAATATGCTGACAAATTGCAGATTACATGAAATGTATGTCATCTGTAGTGCTGAACCTTTGCCTTATTAGTTTTATCAAATATTAATCGTTTGCATCATTCCATAACTCTGTTTCTGTTGTATGGACATTTTGTTTAATCAAAACTCTGCAGGTCAAATTATACCAGGAGCCATTAAGAAGATTACTGACTTTTTATCAAGCTTGTACAATTTGTGTACATTCAGACTGGCCCTGACAGCCGTTTCTGAACTTTTGCCACAGACCTGTTTAATTTGCTGATCCTTTATTCGAGAATTCGCCATTTTTCCCATCATGAAATGTTAAACGTTCCCCACAATACCACACCTAGGCCTGAGCATTCATAATATGGCAAACTGCAAGAACAGACTGGGCACACATCTGATCTAATTGCAACATACTTGTGCAATTCTATGTTGCACGTTAACTGTTCCAGCAAGGAACACATTGTGCGCTGGAAGAAATGCACTTAGCTCATGACTAGGACCAAGGTTGCATCCCTGAGCCGGTTGTTTACTGTCAATCACAATACCAGTCCACCATTGCATAGGCTGTTTGTCTCCTCAAACAAAGACATTTGACACCTAAGACTTCAGTCTTGCCTTACTGCTTCACATGAACCCAGAGCGGGATTGTTGTCAAGGTTTCATCAGGCTTCATTCCAGTCAAGATGGCGATCCATTGCACAGGGCCCCACAGCACAGTAACTCTGCGACAGACTCTGGTAGTAGTCAAGAGAATTGGACACAGTCAGTCAGACACTCAAGACGTTCCGTGTCAGCATGCACACCGATCAAATACACTTGGAACCAACTGTAGTATGTCCAATGGTGTTGGATTGGAGGCCAACATTTGGTGCCAATGTCTACTTCTCCTTCAACCGAGGATCTATATCATCTATGGCCTTAGGCAGTCATGACTCTAAAAAACATTAAAAGCTGTCTCTTGAATATATTCAGTGTTGTGTCCACCATTGTCTGCTGTAGGAGAGAACTCCATGTGTTCACTGTTCTCTAATTGAAGAAATGTTCCCTCATCTCAGTCGTACCCCATATCCAGAGACTTGGACACCTGGTTATAGAGTCGCCAACAAGGGGAAGTATGCTCCCTGAGTCAGTCAATCCAGCAACGTTAAAAAAGTATACTTTACAATCATATCATCTCACATCTTTCTAAATTATATTGAATAAACGACCACTCAAAGCAATCTCTCCTCGAGGCCAGTTCTGCTCTCTCTCATGACAGCCTTGTGAATCTCCACTGCAAGTCCACTCTGTCAAATGGACTCTCTCTCAGCGAGTGAGAACAAAATCACTCGTGATTCTCTAAGCGTGGTCTCACAGAGCCCTTTTAAAACTGCAGTTTCATTTAGAGATTACAGCCAGGCCTAAAACAAAGAACGTTCATTTGAAACTTTTCCTTTAAGGGTTTATGGCAACAGCAATTGGAGGTATAAACAGATGAACTCCTGAGACTTCACGTCTTGTTTAACAGAAGTGGAATAGAATGCAAGCAGTTCACTCTTGACCTATATGTCAAACACAGCCCCATCAATGTCATGTAATTACTGTAAATACTTGATTAATTTATCTAAAAAAAATTTGATTGATTCATATGGCATGGAAACGGATCCTCCGATCCAAGTAGACCAGGTGACAATGTTCTGAACTAAACTTCACTTGCTGCACAAATGCTCTCTGAAATGTTTTCTGACTTCAGCGATTCGCTACTTTTTGATACTTGCCTCAACACTCGAAGACTTTACTTCAAATAACGATTAATGAATCCAAATCACGAAAATGAAACACGTGATCATGTCGTTCTATTCTTTAATGTGAGAGAGAGAGAGAGATGACTGGTGATGGTTTTACCCTGAGATTCAGAACACCTCAGACGTGGAGAGAGGTTAGGAAGGAGAGTCATTCATGCTGACCTCATGTCATATGCTAATCTGGTCTGTTGCTCTCAATGTGCTTTGCAAAGAAAGCATCTCAACTAACTGAAATATTCAACACTATCCCAGAAGTTAGTTTGTTAATGTACGTATAACCATGAGAGTGCATTAAACGGCTGAAACCTATATTACAACATAAAAATGTTATATTGATTAATTTTGGCAAACATAATGACCTTTGAGAAAAGCTATTGAAAGGTGCTTCTGGCCAACAGGAACATTTTATGAGCAGAATATTTCTTTTCTCTGGAACAAAGGCCACAAATCCTGCTTCTGCCCAGATACCACAGTTGGAGATATCCACTTGGTGGTGTCGTTTTAATCTGGAACTACAACAGAAAATATTCAGTTTGTGCGTGTATCTGCTGCTTTAAAGTGATCACAAGATCACAATATTTCACAAAAGACCGTCCTCTTTGTTCAAAATAGTGTCGGATGAAAATGATTCACGATTCAGGAGATATGCTTCAACGAGGTGGATTCCTGAAGGAAATAGACAAAAGCTAGGACTTTCCAGGTGACTCAGCCGCACAAGATTCACTTCAACTAAAGTTCGTTGAGGGGCATCTACCTTGAATCAGTGCTCACGCAGTTTTGTTCTGAAGCGAGAATTGCTCTCTGGCCCATTATTGTTGCCTTTCTCCATTCTCACCAGAGGACGCATTTCACTCATGAAACTATTCCACCGAAGCTATATTCCTCTTTTGACCAGTAGACTGTAGAGGGCATAGTGCACAGGATAATGTGGTACAATATCCATGAGATATCCAGACTTGACTCCCAAGCCCTCCAATCTCATTGAGTAAAATGTGAGGTCTGCAGATGCTGCTCCAATCTCATTGTCAAGGACATCCCTTGTCTGCCCAACAAATCCTTGACCAGAATTGTGCAGTCTTCCCTAAATTCTTATCAATCCGAGGATTCCTAACCAAAGTGATCATGTTTCTTCCCCATGATTTGCATCCGTCAACTCTACCTGCACAGCTTAGCGCAGAAGTGAATATAGCAATGATTTGAATCTGTAATCCTAAAATAACATCGCAGTAACTTAATACCTCACGGTACAGAAAAAAAATAAACTCGCAAGATTCCTTGAAAATACAGTCGAGTGTCTGACAAATGGCGTTCAACATTAGGCAGATGCTCCTAGAAAATGCCCAAAGAATTCTCACAATTTATCCTTTTGATAAAATTCTATTGCAATTAGGTAAGCTGTCAGAAAACGCCATACCGAATGATTAAACTGATAATCAAGTTAAGAAAAAAAACTTGCACAAGATTATCTGGACTGCATTTCGTTTCTAAGTCTCGACCAAATCACTTCAGGTATTCAGCATTCTCCTCATGATTCTGAATCTGTTTGCAGTCATGCAACTCTTCTGGTTTGATCCAACCGTTGTATGCCTTGCCATATCAAGTGCACTTTTAAATGCTTCTTAACTATTCGAAGTATGTCTATCTTTTCTACAAATAGGGATCGTAAGATCCACGTTCCACTATCCTTTGAGTGATTGTTTTCCATCACATTTCGTGTAACTTCTGCTGTTACTTACTTTCTGTCCATCCTCCCCGCCCTGGAATGGATCCCTTCACAATTTTTTCCTGTCTTCGATGGTTATGTCCCTCACTTTTTGATATTTCTTTACGCTTTATACGTCCCCACGAATCGTCTCTGCTCCAAGGACAAAAAAAAAACCGTCTGCCAATGTACTCCATAAATACAACTCCAGAAATCAGAAAGTTTTGTGGTTAGTCTTTTCTGAACCATTTCAGTTACAAACATATCGTTCCAAAAGCTTTCTGAACTCTAACGGTGGTCTTATCTTTTTTTTTGCAACATTGCAGGATACATTTGTTTTTATTCTTCCCACAGACAGTTCCCAACATCTGTAACCAACTACGTTGAAGGTTGCTATAATCTAACCTTATCATTCTCAAACTATACTGGAATCAAGGGATATGGCGGAAGGACAGCCCAATGAATGTTGAATTATCCTTGATCCCATTGAATGAAAGAACAGACTCGAGGGTACGATCAGCCCTTTTCTGTCTTATTACATATGGTCGTATGGAAGAAGACCAATTTTCGGGGTAGACAGCAGAAAATCGGGGGATTTAAACAAAATTTATGAATTCCTGTTTGATGGAATAACAAACCTCTTTTGTTCTCTTTACTGTTATATTTATTCGATTACCCCATGGAGTTACAGAAAGGGATGTCGGAGGTCTTGTGCATGATATGCCAATGAGGTTTCGAACAATAAATACAATGTCACACAAAAGGCTCTTGGGAGAATTGAGGTCCTTGGAATTGAAAGGACAGTGAGATGGCTAGTATCAGTTTGAACATTGTTACAGCTGACATTTACGTTTCTGGAAAGCTTTTGGGCACATGTCTGAAACTAGAGGGAAATAAAACATTGGACAACTCAAATAAAGCCTGGGATGTAAGGGAACTGACAGTTTGTAGGTCAGAAAAATAAAACCTTTTATTTAACTGACAGTTTGATCAGGGAGCCGACAATTTAACAGAAAGCATGGTTATCTCTTAAAAAAGAGGTTTGTCTAATTAATTTAAACTACCATGAGTGATGATATCACATGAATGACTCTCTGGAGACCTGATGCGTTTATAAATGTAAGCATCCTGGTCATGCACCAGCCACAGACTTTCAGCACCGCCAGAAGTAATTGATTCTTGAATATGGGGAAACCATGGATTTTGCTCTTGAAAGAAATATGTTATCCAATTCTAGCAGTTATTTGCATTCCAGGTAAATCATTCTAGTGTGTTTGTTTTTGAGTCAGTGTTTTTCTGTCATGTTAATGTCCTATTGTGAAAAGAACTATTTGCCAATGCCAAAACTGTGTTACCACAACAAAATCAACAACGGTTTGTGGGCATTTTCCAATCTTCCTACTTTCTCAAAATATTACTGGTGCAACAATATTGTAATATAACTGACGTCTGCAATTTTGTTTTTCCTTAATCCTTACACTGTTATACTATAGTGGATAGAATACCGACAGTATTGCCATACGAAAGGGTCTGTAATTTAGTGGTCCGAACTGCTGCCTCACAGCACAACGGACCTGAGCACGATTCCATCTCGTTCCACGGTCTGGATATAGCTGCTTCTGGTTGCCTCCCACAGTGGAAAACTGTGCGTATTAGGTGGATTGACAATGATAAATTGCCGATTTTGTGCAAGATGTGTAAAGTCGGTGCATAAGCCTTCGATAATCCATGGAAAACCTGATGAGACTCATGGGTCTGGGTAGGCTGCTCTTTAGAGTGTCAGTGTGCAGTTATTGGACTGAATGGCCTTTATTCACCTGTAATGGTGCTATGAATTACATGGCTTGTGTTCAAATGTTGGTAGTAAGTATCTTCACATGCATTTTAATCATGAATTCGTACATTGATATAAATCTGAGGGATGGTGATGCAATAGTGATATATTTGTTGGATTATTGATGCAGGGACTCAGATGGTGTTCTGGATAGTTGCGTACGAATCCCGCCACAGTCAGCCTTGCAATATGAATTTCAGAACAATATCGAAATAATGCAATGCTGGAACACACATATATAAGCCTACAGAGTAAATTTGCGTTCACAGAATTGTATCTGTAGATACATTGTACTCTGTTCGAAAAGTACGTAACGTGTAGACAATCATTTTTTAAAAAATAATCCATGGAACATTTTATGAATTCCTACTTTGGAATAGAGCCATTCCGACACAAGGTTTGAATACTTATGGACTCTAACCTCACACTGCAAATGCATTGACCGAACTGAGATGTCACTTTTTTCGAACATTTTAAGTTAACTCGGGAATGTGATTTGAAAAAAAGGTTCTGGGGTTTACATTATAATGAATCGAAAATTGCAAACCTTTCTCAAATATGAAAGACTTAAGACCAATCTAGGTTTGTTCAATATGACTCATTAGAGTATGACATTTTGATCTTTTGTGATAAATTCTACGTCCAATGATCCTGCTCCACGATGCACGTGATAAAGGAGTACGGCTTCGAAGGCTTCTACTTCCAAATAAACCTGTTGTAACAAAGCTGATGTCGTGTAATTAGTAAAAAAAAGAACATCCACCACAGTCGAACACTGACACCTCCACATCATAATCCAATGACGACCAGATATCCATCGCTGATTATTAAGAAAACTTACTGAGGTAACTATCGTTCGTTATGAACGTTACATACCACCCTTACCTCATCAGGCCGATGCTTAACATTATATTTGTCGCGTAACTTAGCTTTGGAGAATGTGACATGTGCAATGAGTGCCAGCTGAGCACATGACACCGTCATCCAATGAATGATTTCTTCGTTAAAAATACTGACCAGTTACTAGCGGTGTACCGCAAGGGTTGGTGTTGGATCCACTGCTGTTCATCATTTTTATAAGTGACCTGGCTGAGGGCTTAGAAGGATGGGTTAGTAAATTTGTGGACGACACTAAGGTAGGTGGAGTTGTGGATAGTGACGAAGGATGTAGTAAGTTACAGAGAGACATATATAGGATGCAGAGCTGGCCTGTGAGATGGCAAATGCAGTTTAATGTGCACAAGTGTGAGGTGATACAATTTGGACTGAGTAATCGGAATGCAAAGTACTCGGGTAATGGTAAGATGCTTGGGAGTGCAGATGAGCAGAGAGATCTCGGTGTCCAGGAACACAGGTCCTTGAAAGTTGCCACCTAGATTGACAGGGTTGTTTAGAAGGCATACTGTGTTTTGGCTTTTATAAGTCGAGGGATCGAGTTCCGGAACCAGGAGCCTATGTTGCAGTTGCACAAAGCTCTGGCATGGCAACACTTGGAGTATTGTGTACAGTACTGTTCACCGCATTATAAGAAGGATGTGGAAGCTTTGGGAAGGGTGCAGAGGAGAATTACCAGGATGTTGCCTGGTATGGAAGGTATGTCTTATGAGGAAAATCTGAGGGCCTTGAGGCTGTTCTCATTTGAGAGAAGAACGTTGAGAGGTAACTTAATAGAGACATACAAGATATTCAGAGGTTTAGATAGGGTGGACAGGGAGAGCCCTTTTCCAATTATGGGAATGGCAAACACGAGGGGACACAACTTTAAAGTGAGAGGAGACAGATGACAGAGGTAGTTTCTTTACTCACAGAGTAATAAGGGCATGGAATGCTTTGCCTGCAACGGTAGGAGATTCGCTAAGTTTAAGTGCATTTAAGTCGTCATTGGGCAGGCATATGAACATACATGGAATAGTGTAGGTGGGATTGGCTTCAGACAAAGGACCTGCATTGCGCTGTAATGTACTATGTTCTATGTTCTATATGTTCTATGACATTCTCATTTTCTCTTACAGCGAATTCGACGACGATTTTGATTCTCTTGAGAGGCGACTGTGGTCTTTCCAAGTGTATCTCGGTTTACATGGTGGCTATGGCAACTTCAGATCTATTGGCCACTATCATTAATTCTGTAGTGTATCGCATTTTGAACTATTATTTTCCATTTTCCTTCTTGTCTCACACACCTGTATGCTTATTCATTGCATACATGAATGTCATCACTCTCGATCTAACTGTTTGGTTCACCGTTTCATTCACATTTGACAGATTTGTGATGATCTGCTGTCAGCAGTTTAAAATAAAGTATTGCACACAAAGAACCGCTATCACGTTATTAATAATCATGTCAGGCCTGATCCTGTTGAAGAATATTCCGGTGTTGTTTGCATATGAACCTGAGAAGATCGTTCAAAAAGTGCAGTTGGGCTGTAGGACAAGTGCAACTTTCTTAGCTTCACCTCTTGGGATGACGTTTGTCTGGTTTTACAGCGCCTCTGTTGCTTGGATTCCTTTTCTGTTAATATTCGTGTTCAATTCTTTAACCGTCTACTGCATTTTCGTGGCAAATAGAAGGCGAAATGGACTCCAGGGACAAAGCAATTTGAATCATAGCAATTCAATGGGCGAGAATCGGAGGAAATCGATCATTTTATTATTCTGTGTGTCAGTCAGTTTTCTAATGCTTTGGTTGACATGTTCCCTATGTTTGGTCGTTACCAAAGTGTCACACCCTAATTATTACCGAGGCGACTTCTCAAACCCTGAATATATCGCAACAGAAACAGGAAATATCTTGAAGCTGTTCAGTTGTTTCCTTAATCCATGTGTTTATGCAGCAACACAGAACAAATTCAGGGAATCCCTGCTGAATATGATGAAACCTATATTGAAACAAATCCTCAGAATATGTTAAAATGTATAAACAGAGTACTTATTTTCAAAGTACAACAACGTAGCTGAGTTTTCACTCCCTGACCTTCACAGAGCGTCATTTAGCAAAACCACTCTGACGAGCTAACACTCAGATGAGACCGAAATTATTGTAGACTGCAAAAAAAGTTGAGAAAAGAGCTGAAGAATGTTGTGAAATTTCTATGGAGACAAATCTGAAGACTTTATAAAAATGCGGTCGAACATACATGTTTTATCAAATGACTCCTTGATAATAATCTTAGTTTCACCTCTTTTACTGTCATCCTTAATTACTGTAAACGTAAAATAAAAGATTGCACGTTGTGTTTTGAGTGCACATTCTTTTGATTTCCTATTGGATATTTGCTGTGGGTGACTTTAGAACAAAGTACAAAGAACAAAGACACTTTCCAGCCCAGGAGCAGACCCTTTGGACCGCCAAGCCTGAGACGATCCAAATGTATTGTCTTAACCTGTCGGTCATTTCATAAGCGTTTGTATTCCTCTGCTTACCACCAATTGAAGCATCTGTCCAAATGCAACTTAAATGAATCTGCCGTGCCTGCCTCTAAGATCTCTGCTGTTCCAAACGCCCACCACCCTCTGTGTGATGTACTTGCCACGTGTATCCCTCTTAAACGTTCCACCTCTCAGTTTGAAAGCGAGACCTCTCGTTATTGAATTCCTCACCCTGGGGAAAAAACACTTTTCTCTACCCACCCTGTCAGTACCGTTCAGGATTTTGTAAATCTCAATCAGATCCCGCCTCAATCTCCTTTCTTCGAGTGAAGATAAACCTAACTTACTCAAACTCTCTTCATAGCTCGTACCTTCCACACCAGGCAACATCCTCATAAACTTTCTCTGTACCCTCTCCAAAGCGCCCACATCCTTTTGGTAATTTTGGCGACCAGAACTGTACGTCGTATTCTAAATGCAGCCGAACAAATGTCTTGCACAATTTTAACATGACTTGCCAGCCCTTATGCTCAATACCTCGTCCAATGAAGGCAAGCATACTATACGACTGCTTGACCACTCCATCAACTTGTGCAGCAACCTTCAGGGTACAATGGACCTGCACTGCCAGATATCTCTACCCATTAACGTTTCCTAAGATTCTTTCATTCATTGTATAATTCGCTGTGGAATTAGACTTGCCTAAATGCATCGCTTCATATTTGGCTGGATTGAAAGCCACTTGCCACTTTTCTGCCCAAATCTCCAGTCTATCTATATTCTCATGTATTCTCTGACAGTCCCTAATGTTTTCTGCTACACCATCAATCTTTGTGAAGTCTGCAAAATTGCTGATCATACCAACAGTGCCCTCTTCTCGATCATTTACGTATATTATACACAGCAGTGGCCCCAATACTGACCCCTGTGGAATACCACTTGTCACCTTCCTTCACTTCGAGAAACTCTCTTCAACTACGACTCTCTGTCTCCTGTTGCTCAAACAGATCTTTATCCTCCTAGCTAGAACACCCCCATGTGATTTCGCTTTTTCCATTAGTCTGCAATAGTGAACCTTATAAAACGCCTTACTAAAGTCCATGTGTATGACATCAAGATCCCTTCCTTCATCTAACAACTTGGTCAAGTCCTCGAAGAACTCTATCAAGTTGGTAGGGCACGATCTTCCCTACGCAAAACCATATTGCACATCACTGATAAACTCATTCCTTTCCAAATATAAATGCATCCTATATCTCAGTATGCTCTCCAGCAACGTCGAAACAAGGACGTCAGGATCACTGGTGTGTAGTTACCCGGAATATGCCTACTACCCTTCTTGTACAGGGGTACAACATGAGCAATCTTCCAGACCTTCGGCACCGCACCGGTGTTTAAGGATGCCATAAAGATATATGTCGGGACCCCAGCTATTTCCTCCTTCACCTGCCTCAGCAACCTGGGATAGATCCTTTCCGGTCCTGGCGATTGAGGCACCTACAAAAACTCGAGCATACCCAACACAACTACCCTATTTACGCCAACGTGATCGAGAGTAATCCAACGTTTATCTCTAATCTCAAGGTTCATCATGTTCCTCTCCTCATAGAACACCGATGCAAAGAAATCATTCAGAATCTCACACATTATCTCAGGTTTGGCACGCAGCCTTCCTTCATTATCTTTTATTGGACCAATTATTTCCTTATTTACCCGCTTGCTTCTGATATAAGAAAAACATGCTTTGTGATTTTCATTAATTCTGGTTGGTAAAGCTTTTTCCTGACTCCTTTTAGCCCGCTTGTTTCCTTTTTTTTTACACTTTATGCTATGAATGCTTCACTTTACATTGTACCTACAACATATCCTTTTCAAGATGACATTTTCAGCTGCAGGAGTCAAAGTTTAAAAAGGCGATGGGTTTCAGGAGTAAAATCTGATTAACAATTAATGAAATTCATTACAGACGCTAAAATGTAATGCACCAGTTTAATGTCATAACAAAAACAATCAAAGCTTTCACTGGAACAGACGTGGATGCACTGCAAAACATTTACGTGAATATGGGGCATGATTATTCCGCAAAATGACTTTGAAACTTGATGCTGCGCAAATTCTAAGAAGCAAAAATTCGAAAAAAAGTTAATTTCTTGCTATCCTGATTATTATTTTTTTAAATTAGTTGATATCGCAAACAGGAATGATGCATAAACACTGAGTGATAAGTTCATTAATGAATCGTGCATTCATAGAAACATTGAATACAAGAGCACATATAGAAGATGCATTGACAACAGCGAGCAATACTCCCCAAAAGTGTGTTGACCCCTCAGTGCCAAGGTCAGGAATGTCTCGGATCGAGCTCACAGGACTCTTAAGGGGAAAGGTGAGCAGCCAGATGTCGTGGTTCACATCGGTGAGAACGACATAGATAGAAAGGAACGTGGACGTGAAAAGTAAATACAGGCAGTTAATTTAGAATTAGAAACTATAAGGTAGGACAAGCATAGTAGTGCTGTCCGGATTGCTACGTATACCACGGGCGTGAGGCAAGGAAAAAAGTGTGTATGCAGCTGAACATGTGGCTGCAGAGCTGGTGTAGGAGGCAGAGCTTCAGATATATGCTTCATCGCGATAAATTCTGTGGAAGGTGGGATCTGGTCAAGAAGGACCTGTTGCACCTGAACCAGAGGCGCACCAATATCTTCACCAGGAAGCTTGCAATAGCTCTTCAGTAAGGTTTAAACTATTTTTGCAGGGAGATGGGTACGGAACCGACGTATGAGAGGTTGGAGGTAGCTGGTGAACAGGCAGACACAGCGAGAACAGAGTCTGTGAAGGAGGACAAACACTTGATAGGCCAACGTTGCAGTCCGTGTGTTTGATTGAAGTGTGTCTATTTTAACACAAAAGAGTTTGGAATATGGATGATGAAATTAGAATATAGGTGTATGAATTGTTCTCCGATGTTCTGCACATTACTTGTTTAAAAAGTAATAGGGAGGGAGGTAAAAGAGATGGTGGAGAGGAATTGCTAATCAGAGATAGTATCACAACTGCAGAAAGGGAGACCATCGACGAGAGTTTGCTTATTGAGTCAGGTTGGGTGAAAGTCAGAAGCAGGGAAGGGAACTCAATTTGTTGGGAGATTTCCCCGTATCTCCAATACTGACAGAGACCTGGAAGAACAGATTAGATGGCAGATTTTGGAAAGGTGCAAAAGTAACAGGGTTGTTGTAATGGGTGACATCAACTTCCTTAATATTGGTTGGCACATTCTTATGGAAAATAATTTGGATTGAACAAATTCTGCCAGGTGTGTCTGTGAAGGATTCCTCAATCAGTGTGGAGATGGGCCGACTAGAGAGGAGGTCATTTTAGATTTGGTGCTTAGCAACGAATCAGGTCAGGTGGCAGATCTCTCAGTTGGAGAGCATTTCGGTGATTGTGAACAGAAGTTCTTGATCACGATAAAAGACATGGTGAGGTAGAGGAGCAGACATTATGGGAAAATATTTAATTGGGGGAGGGGGAATGACAATTCTGTTCGTTCTGGTACCTCACCTCTTCGTGATTTTCATTAATGACTGGGATCAGGAACTGGAAGTGTTGATCAGTAAGTTTGCAGGTAAAATGAAAGTTGATGGGTTTGTGGATAATGTGGAGGCCTGTTGTGATTTAACAACGGGACATTGAAAGGGTGCAGAACCTTAATTCAAACTGAAAAAGAGAGAAGTGATTCGTTTTGGAAGTTCGAATTTGAATGCAGATTACAGGTTTGAAGGCAGGTTTTGACAATGTTGGGGAACAGATTGATTTTGGGATTCATGTACACGGATCCCTCAAATTTGACACTCAAGTTGATAGGGTTGATAAAAAGGCGAATGTTTGGTATATTTCATTAGCAGGGATCTGAGTTTAAGAGCCACGAAGTTATGCTGCACCTGTAAGTAACCTGAATTATATAACACCTGAAATATTGTGTTCAGTTCTGGTCGCCTCATGATAGGAAGGATATGCAAGCTTAAGAGAAGGTGCAGAGGAGGTTTACGAAAATCCTGCCTGGATGGAGAGCATGTCTGATGAAGATTGGTTAAGGAGTGCGGGTTTTTCTCATTGGATTGAAGATGATGAGAAATGGCTAGATGGAGATGCAGAACATGATGAGAGGCATAAACAAATTGGGGAGCCCAGCAGTTTCTCCCAGACCAAAAATAGATCTCACGAGTGTGCATAATCTTATATTGATTGGAGAAAGGTTTTGGCGAAACGTCAGAGGTAGGTTCTTTTTGAACAGAAAGTGAACTGTCATGGTGCTCATGGAGTCAGATGCATTTCGGATATTTAAGCGACTCTTGTACAGGAACATGTATGATAGTAAAAGGAAGAGTATGCCAGTCAATTTGACTGTAGGGTGGGATGAAAGCTCGGCTCAATATCGAGGGTCGAATGGCCTGTTCTCTGCTGCACTGTTCTATACTGTCTTTTCTGTGTTTACAGTACCTTCCGACCATTACGTCTACTACATATTCAAACTGATTATTGCTGACCATAAATCGCATTAACCTTTATCCGTTTGCTCCCTCTACTATTTGTATCCTGGAGCCTTCAGGAATATGCAAAGCTACGTTTCTGAAACATTTACTTTTTAAGCCTCATCCATTCTCTGCAGCAGTAAATCATCAGGCTCACTATTCTCTGAATGAAAAACGTCATCATAAATAATGTACTAACTATCTTCCTTCATGCTCTTGGACTGAAATCCATGGTTGCACCTCACAGTTACATGGTGAGAAAACTATTGCAGCTTACTTTACTCTCTTTTATGAAAACAATATTGTCTCCTCTACGTCCGGATATCTATTGTTTGGTTAAATGTGAGCATGTTTGTCTCACTGCCTAAAACTGAAATTGTTGTGCACCACGCACTTCAAAGGCTGCAGGACTTGTTGAACATACAAATGTGCCGTTTGGGTTTTGTTGCAGTGAAAGGATAGATGAATAGATTATCGACCCTTACAAAACAGATACAACGAATAACACACGCTGACACCAAGTTACTCCCTGTGACTGATCTACATCGGAACTCACTGTAGCATTGCGTATAAATATTCAATGCATTTAAATATAAATTTGATATTATCTGTTTTCCTCACTATGAACCTGATGCTCTGCATGTCTTGGCCTACTATATCCTTCCTGTACGGCTCGCAAACAAACTATTTTCCTGAACTTAGGCACACGTTGTCACAATAAATTAATTGAATCAGTTGATTTTTTTCTTTTGAAACGTGGAAAACAGTCTTGAAAAATTCAGAACGAACGAAGTATGTTCGAAATTGGCAGCTCACTCTGGTGTTGGATCCACTTACTGAAGTGTTAGCTTTCTCATATTTTCGTCTTTGAAAATAATTTTCTCCGTCAAATAATCCAATTACAGGTCGAGATGCACTTTAATTGACAGCACCATGAAAAACTAGTCTTGCTTTGAATGGAATGGGGGAGATTTTGAGAGGACGATGAACGAAATTATGAATGCTGGGTGCTGGTGTCAACTAAAAAGTAAACAGAATTCTCATCAAATCTACTGCACAAAATACTATTTCATTCAAGAGCGACCTTGACAGTGCTTATCCTTGCTCCATTTTAGCCTTAGATGGAAAATGGGGAGAATTACGAATCACACAGGGGTCACTAAGGATAATGAACTGGAGTCAACAATTTATCTGTTGTCTCATGTTCGCTATTTGCAGTTTATTTCCGGTAAACGAAGATATGTCTCTCTTTGAAAAACAATTTAAACAAAAAACATGCATATAAAAATGGAGGAGTTGACAAAGATCATAAAATTGCATGAATAATGTGCGCCACGGGATTCTGAGAGACGGATTGACATGTATATGGAAAAGCAATGCCGAATTAGGGATAGTCAACATAGGTTTGTTCGTGGAAAATCTTGTCTCATAAATTTCATTGACCTTTGACAGGATGAACTGAAAGATACATGAAGGCAGGGCGGTAGGCGTTGTGAATATGGGCATTGGTTAAGCTGTTGTCTAGGTTACGCATTGTCAGGCTAGTGAGCAAATTGAGATGATATCGAAATCAGGGAGAGCTTGACAATTGAATGGAAAACGTGGTTTGACTGTAGGAAACAGAGTGGGACAAGCGACACTTATTTCTACAGATCGGTGGCCTATCATCAGTTGTGGGAATGGGCGGGGTTCTACTGTTGCTTGTCTTTTGCATAAAGGATTGGGATGCGAAGGTAGTAGTTATGGTTAGTCATGGGGAATGACATCAAAACTGTTTGTATATTCGACAGTGAAGAAGATTAACTAAGAATTGAAAGAAATACTGATCAAATAGGTCAGTTAGCTGAAAGATAGCAGGTGGAATTTAATTTAGATTAAGATGATTGCGTTCATTTTGGCAACAGAAGGAAAGGCAGGAGTTCCACAGTTAATGTCCAGGCTTTTCAACGTATTGTCGAACAGAGATCTAGACCGAGAATTTCTGGTTCATATTTCGTTGAAAATTGCATCACAGGTAGGCAGAGTTGTGAAGAAGGCATTTAACACACTCGGCTTCATTGTTTAGAACGTTAAAGGTATGAATTGAGACGTCATTTTGAGACTGAACATGACGATGGGGAAGGTATTTTTTAGGGTTGTGTACAGCTCTGGTCGCCCTGCTACTGGTATCATAGCATTAACTTGAAGATGCTACAGTTAAGAGTTAAAAGCATGCTGCTGCGACTAGACGGTATGAGGAATAAGGAAATGGTAGATCTGTTCGCTGGAGCACAGGACATTGAGGGGTGAAGTTGTAATATTTTATAAGACTTGCGGGCAAAGAAATAAACAGTAAGAAAGGTCTTCTTCCATCGGGTAGCGCACTTCAAAACCAGATGGCATATTGTAAAGTAAGAACAGAAAGGTTAAAATAGATCTGAGTGGCAATTCTTTCATACAGAGAGTGGCTTGTATATGGAATGAACGGCCTCAAGAAGTTTTTGGTGCATGTACGTTTACAAAATTTAGAAGACATTTGGACACACGCAGGAAAAACAGAAACGTTCTGAGCAATTTGGAAATGGAACATAAATAAAGAGGTTAGACTACCAAATAACTTAAGCTGATCAAGTAATAACTCTCATAATTTCAGTTTAAGGTTTTTATCTGTCTTCATTGATCACTTTTCTTTCAAATGTTGACCTTATGAAGTCATGTTCACACAGTCTGCAAAAACAAGAACATATGTTACCTGCAAACGTTCAGCAGCAGAGTTTTCATTGGCTTTTCAACCAAAGTCGGCAGAACTCCGGACTGTGACCCAGCTGCATCGTCAGCGAGGACAAGTGTATTCCTGGAGCTGAGAGCTTGTTCCGGACGCCTACCACAACTTCTCTACTCTTTAGTGGGCACTCTAACCTCACTCTAACTGAGAACTTCTAGTCTCACCGTGAAAACCAGTTACTTGCATCTTTTTCTGTCAACGTTACTTCAAAGGTACATATTCCGTTATCTTCCAACATCAAAGATAGATAGAATCCTGTATTCTTCATACTATAAACTCTTTATCTGCTGTGCTGACATTGGAGAATGAAGTTCACCTTCGTAATGACATGACAATTTCTCCTTAGTCAGACTCTGACTGGGTACTGCATTCTTCTACAGCTTTTCAGATCCCACAATGCTTTCAGTTCAAAAAGTAACAAAATTTACTGGCTTGTCCGATCCTCCTCCTTCTAACTTCCCAATGCTTTTTATCACACATCAACACCGTGCGTTCAAGTGGCCTACTTAATTGCATTGAAAGCACTGGAGACTTTTAACTTCCATTTCCCCTTCACGGCTTTCCCTTTCAGCCTGTGGGAAGTTATCCTTGTGATCTTCACCGAGATCTACCTTTCTGTTGCTACGTTGGGATTTTCCTTTTGCCCTATTTCTGTTACTTCCGGATTGAAATCGAAGTTGGAAGTGAAGTTTATTTATTCAAACAACTCGGCTTTTCTTCAGCTAATCTTACCGTTTTAACTTTCAGCTCATCCGCATGATTTCCCATATTTCGAGAAGTGATTTTTGTTGAACTTCAACAAAATAATCTTGTCTCTAAAAGCGACATAGTTTTGCTGTATTTTTAATGCCCACATCCATCGATCAAAATAGCTTCATTTATTTCCTTAAATCTCAATGTAGGTTTAACTATAGACCCTCCGTAAGTGACTGAAACGCTGTCTGTAGGTTTATGGCAAAACCTCATTTGCACTTAAAATGGCTATCTTCACCACCTCATACTCCGCAATGCCCTATTCTGATAGTGATGCAAATAACTCACTAGCTCAACCGACAAGTTTAGTTTGGATCAGCAAAACCCACATGGTCACTGGACCCTTCATTTGTTTAACTAACTTGTCAAATGAGATGAAAAAGGCTTTTACATCCTTCTAATCGAATATCATCCATGGTTGAATACATTTGAACAAATTCCCAACATGCCTTTGGCGGCCATATGTTTGCTCATCCACCTCACTTCATCACTCAGCTTACCTGCAGCCTTCATCACCATCCTTTTTAATCTGACTTTCCTTTCAAAGTGTTAATTTATGTAGTTCAAACTTTCTTTCTCTTTGTTTCCTTTCCTACTTGTACCTTGCTTTTTATTCTGCAAGGACATTTCGTTCTTTTTCTTTTAACTCGGCTCTTAATCGTAATTCATAAAGTTTCAAGTCTTTTTCCCTTTCCTTTTCTATTGCATCTATCTCAAGCTACTTCATGTTCAGTTGAATGTTTTGCTAAATCTAAAGCTTCTGCTGGCGTTTCCAGAAAATTCAAATGCTGACTGATTGTTTTAGTTACCTTTTCTTGCCTCATGGAAGGAGGCAGCTTCATCTCCAGCTTGACTCCCAATTCCAGCAGCTTCTCCTTGATCGCATTTTGGAAAATCACAAAGTCACTTTTTCCACCCCCAGAAAGCTCTTGGTGACTGAAGAAGCCATGACTACATCAAGCACTGCTTAAAACAATCAAGTTCAACGCCCAGCCCAGCAGATACGAAAAGCGACCAATCGCCAAATTCGCGTCCTACAACCCTTATCCCAAATCAAAACCTTAAAGCAAAGCTGCCTAGACACCCCAGTCATCATGAAGCAGTCAGACTCCCTCACAACTGTTAAGTTCCAAACATTTCTGTTTGCTTTAAGCGGTTGTGTAATGGACATTCCAGGACTGATGCAGCTAGCTCAAACACCCAGTTTAAACAAAGCAGAATGTATTTACGCACAAACAAAATAATATAAAATTTAGAATCGCATAGCTATTTGGACACTGAATCGACTCTTTTCCAACTTAATGATGCTCTTCCAAATTCCTGAAACGTCCCACAAACTCGATTTGTCCACAAGGGAATTTCAAACTCAGGTTCTTGAAGGAGAGATGTCAGAGGAGACGGAATCGGCATGAAAGTGCTTCACTGGGTCCGCAGCAGCTTTTTTGCGTTCCAACCTAAAGCTTGAACAGTACATTAAATAACAACAGCTTGCCAAAACCAAACTAATCCGTGCCCTGAACTTTGAGAACTGGCCACTCCGTTCTCATTGCACAAGTGTTTAATTAAATTTGAATGGTTTTTCAAGCAACTATATCAAGACATTTCGGAACCTCTATCTTTATGCACAGCCTGGAGTAAAGACAACGCGGACAGAATACCTTTGTAAAAGGGCTGCATCGTCACAAGAGGTATCTGAACTTCGCAAGTTAAACACTTACTTGTTAGGTGGAGTGAAGAGCATAAAGGAGTTAAAATGAGACTTGACGTTAGGTCTCAAGTTTTACATTTCCATTTCCTTTTGACACCGCTCCCATTGTGGCTAGTTATATGTTGCATTCTGATTTAGAGTGCTGCATTTCGTGTTGGATCCCACCCAATGTCAGTTAGTGACGTAATTACCAGTGATTATGCCATTTCCCGTGGTGACGTTATTTTCTGTGTTGATGTCATTTCCCATAGGTGTGTCATTTCCTGCTCTTTTTATCAAGGGCTGGAATGTGGGATCCTAGTCACTGTGTTTTTTGGTGATGTTATCCCAGTCGAAGCGGTGCCCGTCCTCATGTGTGTGTGGTTCATTTCATTTTGTGGAAAATTGATGTTCATGTATCCTCACGGATGGTTTTCTGCCTGTTTGTTCAATGTGGTATTTAGTGCGGTTCTTGCAAGATAGTTTACATTAAAATAAACCTTCTGATGAACTTCAAAGATGCAATAAAGAAAGCACGCAAAAGTAATGTCATATACAAAATAGTGTGATGACAATACTCCTGAAAACATACCTTCCAGCTCAGCAAGCAAACTTACATCCAGAAGTTAGTTTGTGTTTAACGACAGACAAAATTAAAGCTGAAATAGTTAGGGAATTACTTAGGTGTGTCAGAGAAATTGACATTCGGGGTAGAGGAAGAAAGACATTAATTAAAATTGAGGGACGTGGAATGAGGAGATGAACAGAGAGAGAGAGAGAGGAAAAAGAGACAGAAAAGAAACAGAGAGAAGGTTATTCACTGAGCAAAGAGAGAGAGAAGAAAGGGAGAGAGATATAGCGAGTAAAGAAATGCACTCTGTACATTCTCATGCGGATGATTCTAAAGCTTTCTTTTTTCAACTGAAACGTTGGCTCAGATGATGGAACGTTCCGAGTATTTATGGCTAACGGTAATTCATATACAACAGTTTGGCAAAGCTATGGAGATATTTGTCTCGCTGTCATATGAGGAATCAAGGGACTATGAAGAGGTTAAACAGTCTATTTAAAGTGTTCATCAATTGACAATGGAAGCATACAGACAATGGCTCACAACCACAACGAAGGAAACAGGTCAGACTTAGGCTGAGTTTGAAAGAATTAAACATGGTCATTTTGCTTGTTGAGTAATTGCTTTAAAAATTGATAAGGCCACTGAGTCTCTACGAGGGATTCTTCTGCTGGATGAGTTTAAAATCGCACTTTTAAAGCTGGTCAGAATTCATGTGGAGACACAGAATGTTCAGGAAATGGGAATGACTGCAGAATTTGCAGATGAATATATGTTGCTTCAGAAAACAAGATTCCGAACAAAATTTCGACCTGTGAGGGATAGAAGTTAGGAGAAGGGAGATTCTTAATTACATAAAAAAGAATGGAGAGCACTGGTAAGATTTTTGAAACGATGCCCAACAGGAACGAAAGGAGGGGAAATACATCAGGTGCTTCCACTATGGTCAAGTGGGACATGTAAAGTCACAGTGCAGGTCAGTCAAGAAAGGTGCTATGAAAAAAAAATGTGGGAAGCGAATCTCAGCCAGAGGCATTCGTGAAGATAATAAAATAACCACAAGACGAGCCGAGGATCTGCAGTAGAATGGACAGCCTAGGCAGGAGCTCCGTATGTAGTCAGAACATTATCTCAAAAAAGTGTTCGCGTTTGCGGCTAAAGTTTATTCCAAAAGAACGGGAAAGGAATAGAAATGTACGTCATCTGTAGTGTTCAACATTGCCTTATTAGTTTTACCTAACATTAATCATTTGCATCGTCCTATTTCTGTTGTATGGACATTTTTTAAAGCTAGATGTGCAGTTCAAATTATACAAGGAGTCATTAAGAAGATTACTGACATTTATCAAGTTTGTACAATTTGATTACATTCAGCCTGGTCCTGAAAGCCGGTTCTGACCTTTTGCCACAGACTCGTTAAATTTGCAGATCCTTAATTCTAGAATTTGACATTTTCCCATCATGCAATTTTAAACGTTCCCCACAATACCAAACTTAGGCCTGAGCATTCATAATACGGCAAACTGCAGGAACAGAACGGGCACAGTTCTGAAAAATTGTAACATACTTGTGCAATTCTATGTTGCACGTAAAATGCTCCAGCAAGGAGTACATTGTACGCTGGATGAAAAGCATTTAGCTCATGACTTTGACCGAAGTTGCATAGCTGAGTCATTTGTTCATTGTCATACAAAATAATAGTCCACCATTGCCTCGTCTGTTTGCCCTCTCAAACAAAGACTCATAAAACTTCAGTCTTGCCTTGCTGTTTAGCATGAACCCAGAGCAGGATTGTTGTCAAGGTTTCACCAGGCTTCATTGCATTCCAGAGAGATCATTTGCACATGGCCCCCACAGCACAATGACTCTGCGACAGAATCTGGTAGTAGACAAGAAGATTGGGCACAGTCAGTCTGACACTCAAAAAAAGTTTGGACTCAACTGTTGTATGTCCAATCGTGTTGGAGGGTAGGCCTAACTTTGGTGCCAATGTCTACTTATCTTTGAACCAAGGATCTATGTCATATATCGCCAAAGAAAGTCATGACTCTAAATACACTAAAATATATCTCTTGAATATATTCAGTGGCCGCCATTGCCTGCTGTAGGAGAGAACTCCACATGTTCACTGTTCTATAACTGAATAAATGTTCCCTCATCTCAGTCATATCCCATATCCTGCGACTTCGACACCTGGTGAAAGAGTCACGAGCTAAGGGAACGATCCTCCCTGCATCGTTCAGTCCAGCAACGTTAAAAACTATACGTTACAGTCAGACCATCTCTCATCCTTCTAGACTGCATTGAATAAACGACTATTCAAAACAATCTCTCTTCGAGGACTGTTCTGCTGGCTCTCGTGACAGCCTTGTGAACCTTCACTTCACGTCCACTCTGGCAAGTGTACTCTCTCTCAATGAGTGAGAACACAACCACTCGTGATTCTCTAAGCGTGGTTTCACAGAGTCCTTTTAAAACTGCAGTTTCGTTTACAGATTACAGCCAGGCCTAACACAAATAACGCTCATTTAAAACTTTCCCTTTAATGGTTTATGGCAAAAGCAATTGAAGGTATGAACAGATGAACTCCTGAGACTTCACGTTTTTTTAACAGAAGTGGGATCGAATGCAAGTATTCCACTCTTGACCTCTGTGTCAAACACAGCCCCATTAAAGCCATGTAATAACTGAAAATACCTTGATTGACCTTTCTCTTAAAAAAAACAGCGTGATTGAATCATATAGCTTGGAAACAAATCCTAACATCCATTTACTGCAATCGATAATGTTCTGAATTAATTTTCGCTTGCTGCACAAATGCTGTCTGAACTGGTTTGTGATTTCTGCATTTGCTACTTTTGGGTACTTGCCTCAACACTCGAATACATTACATTAGTCAGCGATTAATGGATCCAAAGCATGAAAATGAAATCGTTGATCATAACGTTCTGTTCTCTAATGAGACAGAGAGGTGACTAGTGGAGTCTTTACCCTGAGATTCAGAACACCTCAGACGTGGAGAGATGTTAGGAAGGAGAGTCATTTATGCTGACCTCATGTGGCATGTTAACCGGCTCTAATGCTTTCAATGTGCATTTCAAACATAGCTTCGAACAATCTGAAATGCTGGACTCTATAGCAAACGTCAGTTTGTGAACACATTGATAAGGAGAGTGCATTCAATGATTGAAATCGACATGAAAGTAAATAAATTTTAAAATGATACATTTAGGCAAACATAACGACGTTCTATCAAAACTACTGAAAGGTGCTTCTGGCCATCAGGAACATTTTATGAGCAGAAGATTTCTTTTCTATGGAGTAAAGGCCACACATCCTGCTTCTGCCCAAATACCACAGTTGTAGATAGCCACTCGGTGGTGTCGCGTTAGTCTGGAACTAACAATAGAAAATATTCGATTTGTGCGTGCATTTGCCGCTTTAAAATCATCACAAGATCACAATATTTCACAAATGACCGTCCCCTTTGTTTAAAATAGTGCCGAATGAAAATGGTTCGAAACTCACAAGATATGCTACAACGGGTTAGATTCCTGAAGGAAATAGCCAAAAGCCAGTACGTTCCAGGTGATTCAGCCGCACAAGATTCGCTTCAAATTAAGTTCGTTGAGGGGTCACGCAGTTTTCTTTTTGAGTGAGAATGATTCACTGGCCGATTATTGTTGCGTCTCCCTTTGCTTATCAGAGGACACCATTCACTCCTGAAACTGTTCCACCTACGTTATCTTCCAGTTTTCTCCAGTCGGCTCTGGGGGGCATAGTGCACAGGACAATGTAGTACAATATCCCTGAGATGCTTCGACTTGGCTCCCATGCCCTCCAATGTCATTGTCCAGGACATCCCTCCATCTGCTCAACAAATCCTTGACCCGGATAGTGCACAGTTTTCCCTAAGTTCTTATCAATTGGAGGATTCATAAACAAAATGATCATGTTTCTTTCCCACGATTTTCATCCTTCAACTCTACCTGCACAGCTTAGCGTAGAAGTGAATATATGAATAATTTGAATCTGTAATCCCCAAATAGCATATCAGCAACGTACTACCTCAAGGTCCAGAAGAAAATTAAACTTACAAGATTCCTTTAAAATGCATTCTAGTGTTTGAAAATGATTTTCAACATTAGGCAGATGTTCGTAGAAAATGCTCAATGAATTCTGACAATGTCTGCTTTTGTTAAGATTCTATTGCAATTAGGTAAGCTGATAGAAAACGGCATACCGAAAGACTGATTGATAATCAATTTACGAAAAAAACCTGCACAAGATTATCTGGACTGCATTTCATTTCTAAATCTCGATCACATCACTTCAGGCATTCTGCATTCCCTTCATGATTCTGAATCTGAATTAAAGTCGTGCAACTCTTTTGGTTTGATTCATACCATGTCTGCCTTGACACATCAAGTGCACGTTTAAAACCTTCTAAATTTTTATTAGTGTGTCTATGTTTTCTACACATCGGGTTCGTGGAAGTCCATTAGTTCATTCACTGGTTGATTCATTTCCATCACATTTCCTGTAACACTGCTGCTTCTTGCTTTCTGTACAACGGCTCCGCCCTTGAACGGACCCTTTCACCAAGGGGAACATGTGTTTTGGTCTTCACTAGCTATGTTTCTCATTTTTTGATACATTTTTTACGCTTTATACATCCCCACAATCACCCCCGCCCCCTTCCCCCACCGCCCCGCGAATCCTTCCTGTTCCAAGGAAAGAAAACCGGTCTCCCAATTTATGTACATAAATTCAACTGTTCAAACTAGAAAATATTATGGTTAATCTTTTCTGAACCCTTTCAGTTATAATTTGATCGTTTCAAAAGCTTCCAGATCTGTAATTTTGGTCTTATCATTTTCTTTTCAACATTGCAGGAGACGTTGTTTTTACTCTTTCACTCAGACAATTCCCAACATCTGTAACGAACAACACTGAAGAGTGTTATAATCTATCGTTATCATTCGCAAACTGTAGTGGGATCAAGGGTAGCGAGTTAATGTTAAATGTATTCGATTACCCCATGAAATTGCAGACAGGAATATAAGAGGTTTTGTGCATGACATGCAAATGAGGTTTCGACCGATATTTAATGCCATGTCACACAAAATGCTCTTGGGAGAAGTGATGTCCATGGAATGGAAAGAACAGTGAGATGGGTAGTTTCAGTTAGAACACTGTTACAGCTGAAATCAAAGTTTGTCGAATCCTTATATAAACATGATTGAAACTATAGGGAACTAAAACATTGGAAAACTCAAGTAAACCATTGGACGTCAGATAACTGAAAGCCAGTAGGTCAGGAAGATAAGACATTTTATTGAACTCATGGTCTGAGCAGGGAGCCGACGATTTAAAAGAAAATATGAGTTATCGCTCAAGAAAAACGTTTGTCTAATTCATACAAACTGACGTGAGTAATGATATCACATGAATGACTCTCTGGAGACCTGATGCATTCATAAATGTAAGCATCCTGTTCATGCACCAGCCACAGATAGTTAACACTGGCAGAAGTCATTGATTCTTTGAAGATGGGGAAACCATGGATTTTGCTCATGAAAGAAGTATGTTATCCGATTCTCGCAGTTATTTGCATTCCAGGTCAGTCATTCTTGTCTGTTTGTTTATGAGTCAGTGCTTTTCTTTCATTGCTGATGCCGGACTGTGAAAAGAGCCATCTGTCAATGTCAATGTTTCATAACACAATGTTACCAAAACAAAATCAACAACTGTTTGTGGACACCCTCCACTCTTTCTACTTTCTCAAAATATTACTGCTGTATTAATATAAATAACGTAATAGAACTGACGTTTGCAATTTTATTTTTCCTTAATCCTTACACTGCCACACGACAGTGGATTGATACCGATGTTACTGGCACACAAATGTCTCAGTAGGTAAGTGGTTAGCACTGATGCCTCACAGATTCAGTAAACTGAACACGATTCCATTTCTGGGCGACAGTCTGCATGCAGTTTGTACGTTATCTCATCTTTTTGTGAGCTTGAGCCGCGGGAGTTGGTTGCCTCCCACAGATTAAAATTGTGCACGTTAGGTGGATTTACCATTATAAATTGTCCATCGTGGTCAGGACGTGTGAATTGGGTGCATCAGCCATCAGTAATCCAGCGAAAGCCTGATCAGGGTTCTGGGTCTGGAAGGGCTGATGGACTGAATGGCCTGTATACCCTTGTAACAATGCTACGAATTAAATGGCTTGCATTCAAATGTTGGGAGTAAGTATCTTAACACTAATTACAATCATGCATTGGTACACGGATATAAAGCTGAGGTGTGCTATACAGTAGTGATATATTCACTGCACTATTAGTTCAGAGACCCAAATGATGTTCTGGGTTGCTATTTACGAGTCCCGCTATGGTCAAATTTGGATTCTGAATTTGAAAAAAAATATCTAATTAATGCAATGCCCGCACACACACAATTAAGTCTTTGGGGTGAATTTGCATTTGCAGAATTGTATGTGCAGATTCATTTGATTCTGTTCAAAGAGCACGTAATCTGTGGGCAGTCGTTTCTTTTTTGATAATCCATGGAACTTTTTCTGAATTCATACTTTGGGAATAGAGCCGTTCTGACACAAAATTTGAAAACATACGGATTCCTGCCTCACGCCGCATTGTCTAAGCTGAGGTGTTACTGTTTATGCACACCTTAAGTTAACTCCGGAACGTGAATTGAAAGAAGTTCTGGGGATAATGTCTTAATGAATGGAAAGCCGTAACCCTTTCTCAATGATGATACACGTAACAGCAATCTAGGTTTTTTTCAATATGACGCATCAGTGTATGACATTCTGATATTTTGTGATCAATTGTGTGTCCTACGATCCTACTCCACGATGTAGGTGATGAAGGTTCAGAGCTCTGAAGGCTTGTACTTCCAAATAAACCTATTGTAACAAAGCTGGTGTAGCGTGTGCTTTTTTAAAAAAATTGATCTAGCCCAGTCGATAACTGATTTCGCCACATCATAATTCAATGACAATGAGGTATCCATCACTGATTGTTGGAAAACCCTTACTCAGGTCACTAACGAGCATTGTGGAAGTAAACTACCAACCTTACCTAGTCAAGCTGACTAAATATTGCATGTGAATAACAATGTACTTGACCATAAACTTCACTTTGGAGAATGAGACATGTGCAATGAATGCCGGCCAAGTCAATGACAGCACCGGTCAATGAATGATTTTTTTTTAAAGTAATAATCTTCTCTGTATCTCTTACAGCAAATTCGATGACGATTTTGATTCTCTTGCAAGGCGGCTGTGGTCTTTCCAAGTGTATCTCGGTTTACATGGTGGCTATGGCAACTTCAGATCTATTGGCCATTATCGTTAATTCTGTAGTGTATCGCATTTTGAACTATTATTTTCCATTTTCCTTCTTGTCTCACACGCCTGTCTGCTTATTCATTGTATACATGAGTGCCATCACTCTCGATCTATCTGTTTGGTTCACCGTTTCATTCACATTTGACAGATTTGTGATGATCTGCTGTCACGAGTTTAAAAGAAAGTATTGCACAAAAAGAACCGCTATCACGTTATTAATAATCATCTCAGGCCTTATCCTGTTCAAGAATATTCCGGTGTTGTTTGCATATGAGCCTGAGAAGATCGTTCAAAATGTCCAGTGGGGCTGTAGAACAAGTGCAACTTTCTTCGCCTCACATCTTGGGATGACGTTTGTCTGGTTTTACAGCGCCTCGGTTGCTTGGATTCCATTTCTGCTAATATTCGTGTTTAATTCTTCAACCATCTACCGCATTTTCGTGGCAAATAGAACGCGCATTGGACTCCGGGGACACAGAAATGAGAGTCGTAGCAATTCGGCGACAGAGAACCGGAGAAAATCCATCATTTTATTATTCGCTGTGTCAGTCAGTTTCATAATGCTTTGGTTGACATATTCCCTATGTTTACTCCTCACCAGAGTGTCACACCCTAATTATTACCGAGGCGACTTCACAAACCCTGATTATATTGCAACTGAAATAGGAAATATCTTGAAGCTGCTGAGTTGTTTTCTTAATCCATGTATTTATGCAGCAACACAGAACAAATTCAGGGAAGTGCTTCCCAATATGATGAAATCTATGTGGAAACAAGCCCTCAGAATATGTTAACCATGATTAAGGAAACAATATTTGCTTTGACAGTACAACAACGTAGCTAAGTTTTCATTTCACTTATTTCTAAACCAATAGTTTCTCTTAGACTCTGGTAATTTACACACACACACACACACACACAAACACACACACACAGACACACACACACACACACACACACACACAGTTTTTTACTCAAATTTTTCTGTTCTTTATGATCTATTCTTGTATGGTAACGAATTGTATATCCATTCAAAGCGAACAAATTTCAACTTTGTGAATCAATGTTAAAATAAAAAGTATGATGAATATGGAAGTGATGTCTCACCTATGAATTAACAGCAAAGGTATCCGAACACAGACCTGGATCCAAAGCGGCAGCTTTGTTTAGAGTTTGGAGTGAAAACAATCACAGATTGCTCGCTTACTTGAAAATTCTGCGTGTGTGTGTGTGTGCGCGCGCGCGCGCGTGTGTGTCTGTGTTAAAATATTTATTTGTTTTAAATTATTAACTTTGCTGAAACTTGAAGTTTTTTTTGTTAATTTGAGTAGACAGAGTACATCTGCAGTTTCGAGCCAACGTTTCAACTCTTGCTGGACAATCACAGGATTCCTGATGAAGGGCTCCGGCCCGAGAAGTTGATTGTCCTGCTCCTGGGATGTTGTCTGACCTGCTGTGCTTTTTCCAGCAACACACTCTAAACTCTAATCTCAGTATCTGTAGACCTCACTGTCTCCCTGACTTTCACTGAGCATCATTCGCCTAAACCACTCCTAGGAGCCAACTCTCAGATGAGACAGAAAATGTTGTAGACTGCAAGTGTCTATAAGAAACTCGGAAAAAAAAATGAGAGAAGACCTGAAGAATGTGTTGAAATCTCTATCGAGACAAATCTGAAGACTTGGTAAAAAAGTGGACGAAGATACATGTTTTATCAAAAAACTCCTTGATGATGAACCTTCGATTTCCTATTGGATTTTTGCTGTGGGTATCTTCATGTTATTAATGCTTCCTTTCAAATTGTACAGATAGCTTATCCTTTTAAAGGTAACATTTTCAGCCTCAGGAGTCAAAGCTGAAAAAAAAATGGGCTTCAGCAATAAAATTTGTCTAATAATTAATAGAATTCATGATAGATACTAAAATCAAATGCACCAGTTTGACATTATAACAAAAATAATCAAAGCTTTTACTGTGAGAAACGTGGATTCACTTTAAAACAGTTACCTGAATATGGGGCACGATTATCCTGCAAAATGAAATTGAAGCTTCATGCTGGGTAAATTCTAAAAAGCACAAAGTCGGAAAAAAAAAGTATTTTCTTGCTATCCTGGTTATTGCGCGGTATTGAATAAAGAATAGTTCATTGACCAGTAGGAACAGGAAATATTTCTGAATTAGTTGATAGCACAAACAGGCATGCTACCTGAGCACTCAATGATAAGTTCATTGATGAATCGTGCATAAAGAGAAACATTGAATATAAGTACATGTTTAGAAGAAAGATTGTCAACAGCGAACAATACTTCCCAAGACTGTGTTCACACTTCAGTGTCAGGATGAGGGATGTGTCGTACCGAACTGACATGGACTCTTAATTAGAAAGGTGAACAGACATATGTCGTAGTAAACATCGATGAGAATGACAAAGTTAGAAAAGGATGAGGACGTGAAAAGTGAATATAGGCACTTAGTTTAGAAGCTAAAATACAGGACAAGCAGAGTAGCGCTGTCAGGATTGCTACATATGCCATGGGCGTGAGGCTAGGAAGAGAGTGTGTGTGCAGTTGAACACGTCGCTGCAGAGCTGTTTTTGGAGGGAGGGTTTCAGATATGTTCATCATTGCGATAAATTCTGGGTAAGGTGTGACCTGTTCAAGAAGGACGTGTTGCGTTTGAACCGGAGGGCACCAATATCTTTGGCGGGAAGTTGCAACAGCTCTTCAGGGAGGTTTAAACTATTACAGCAGGGGGATGGGAACCGGAGCTACGTATGAGAGGTTGGAGGTAGCTGGTGAACGGGCAGAGACAGCGAGAACAGAGTCTGTGAGGGAGCATAAGCACTTGACAGGTCAACTTTGTGGTCAGTGTGTGTGAGTGTAGTATTTTATTTTAAAACAAAGGAGTTATAAATATGGATGATAAACTTAGACCACAGGAGTAGGAATGGTTTTTGGATGTTACGCAGTTTACATGCTTCAAAATTAATAGGGAGGGAGGAAAAGATGTGCTGGAGTGGAATTGCTAATCAGAGGTGGTATCACAGCTGCAGTAAGGGAGGCTGTAGACGAGAGTTGGTTTACTGAGTCAGTATGGATGAAAGTCAGAAAAAGGAAAGGAACATTCAATTTTTGGGGAGTTTTCCACAGATTCCCAATATCAACAGAGAAATGGAGGAGCAGACTGGATGGCAGATTTTGGAAAGGTACGACATTAACAGGGGTGTTCTAATGGTTGTCATCAACCTCCTAAATATTGATTAGCTCCTCCTTAGGGAAAATAAATTGAATGGAACAAATTCTGTCAGGTGTGTCTGTGAAGCATGCCTCCCTCAGTGTGGAGATAAGACGATTACAGTGGAGGCCACAATAGATTTAGTGCTGGGAAACGAGTCAGGTCGGGTGGCATATCTCTTAGTTGGAGAGCATTTTGGTGATAGTGATCACAACTCCTTGATCACTATAATCGTCCTGGTGAGGGATAGAAGCAAACCTTATGGGAAAGTATTTAATTGGGGGATGGAGAATTACAATGCGGTTAGTTCTTGGTCCTCAGCTCTTTGTGATTTTCACAAATGACTGTGATGAGGAAGTGGAAGTGATGATTAGTAAGTTTACCCGTAACAAGAAAGAGAGAAGTGGTGGAGAAGTGGGTAGTGATGTGGCCTGTTTTGATTTGACAATGGGACATTGAAAGGAAGCACACCCGCTCTGATTGGTGGAATATGTAAATCAAACTGGAAAAGAGAGAAGTGATTCATGTTGGAAGTTCGAATTTGAATGCAGCTTACAGGTTTGAAGGCAGGAGTTTTGCAGTGTTGGTCACAGATGCGTTATGGGGTTCACGTACACGGATCCCTCAAAGTTGCCACTCAAGTTTATCGGGCTCTTAACAAAAGTGAACGTTTTGGTATATTTTATTGGCAGGGGACTGAGTCTAAGAGCCACGACTTTATGCTGCAGCTCTATGTAACCCTAATTATGTAACACCCGGAATATTCTTTTCAGTTCTGGTCGCCTCATGATTGGAAGGTTATGCATGCACAGAGAAGTTGGAGAGGAGATTTACTAAAATTATGCCTGTACTGGAGAGCACGTCTGATGAAGATAGTTTAGGGAGTGTTAAGTTTCACATTGGAGAGACGAAGGATGAGAGATGACTTGATGGGTGTGCACGAGATTATGTGAGGCATAAACAAAGTGTGTAACCCAAAATTTTTTTTTCCAGGACAGAAATAGATATCACGAATGTGCATAATCTTACATTGATTGGTGTAAGGTTTTTGGCGAGATGTCAGTGGTAGGTTCCTTTTTCACGGAAAGTGGTGTGTCCGTGGAATGAACTGCCAGCACGGGTAATGGAGTCAGATGCATTTGGGATGTTTAAACGACTCTTGTACAGGAACAGGGAGGACAGCAAAATAAAGGGTACGTCAATCAGTTTGATTGTATAGTGGGATGAAAGCTCAGCTCATCATAGAGGGCCGAAGGGCAATACTGTTCTATACTATCTTTTCTGTGTTCACATGATGTTCAGACGATCAATCTACTCCACACTCAAAATGTTTATTTCTGACCATCAATCCCACAAACGTGTATGCGCTTGCTTCCTCTACATTTGAATCCTGAAGCCCTCACAAATACGCTGAGCTATGTTTTGAAACATTTAATGTTTAGGCCTCATCCATTCTCTGCAGGAGTAAATGATCAGGCTCACCATTCTCCGAATGAAAAACGTCATCCTCAATCATGTACTAAATGTCTTCGTTCATGCTCATGGACTGTAATCCATGGCTATACTTCACAGTTGCATGATGAGAAAATAATTTCTGCTCACTTTACTCTCATTCATGACAACAATATCGTCTGCTCTAAATACAAAATCTAAAGTTTGGTTCAATGCCCACATGTTTTTATCACTGCCTAAAACTAAATTTGTGGTGCACCATGTTCTTCGAATGCTGCAGGTCTTATTGAACATACAAGTGCGCTGTTTGGGATTCGTTTACGGTGAAATAATAGATGAAGCTGATTATCGAACCTTACACAACCCGATACAAAGAATAGCACTCGTTTGCTGTCCGAGGCGCCGACACAGAGCGACTCCCGGTGAGTGACCTACATGGGAAATTATCATAACATTGCCGATAAATATTCCACTCTTTTAAACATAAATCTGACGTTACATGTATTTCTTTCAATGAATCCTCTGCTCTGGATCTCTTGGCTTACTCTAATCATCCTGTATGCCTAACAAACAAATTCTTTTACTGTACTTATTGTGACACGTTGTCACGATAAATTAAATAAATCGGTTGAATTTTATCTGTTGAAACGTGCAACACGGTCTTGAAAAATTCAGAATGTACGAAGTAAGCTGTGAAACTAACAACTCAATCTGATTTTGGATGCATCAAACACTTCTTACTGACGTCATAAGTCTCTCATCTTAATTTTTGCAAATATTTTTTCAATCAAATAAACCAAGGCATTGAAAGTTGAGGTGCAAATTAATTAACTGCGCCATTAAAAAAAATTGCTTTGCATGCAACGGGGGAGATTTTGAGAAGATGACGAACGAAATAATGAATGTTGGGGGCCGGTGTCAACTAAAAAGTAGGAAAAACACAGGGGTCACGATGCACACTAAACTAGAGTCAACAATGCATCTGGTGCCTCATGTGTACGATCACTAAGTTTATTTTGCGGTGAATGAAGAGATTTTATTTCATTTCGTTGTTTAAAAAAAAACCTTCATACGAAGGTGGAGAAGGTAACAAAGGTCCTAAAGCTTCATGAATAATTTGTGCCAGGTGATTCTGACAGACGAGGAGAAAGTGAGTTCTGCAGATTCTGGAGTATCAGAGCTGGAAAAGCGCAGCAGGTCAGGCGGCATCCAAGGAACAGGAAATTCGACGTTTCGGGCATAAGCTCTTCATCAGGATTCTGACAGACGGACCGAGATGCATTTGAAGAAACAACGACGAATTAGGAAGAGTCAACACAGATTTGTTGATGGAAAATTGTGACTCAAAATTTCATTGACTTTTTGACACGATGTCCGGAAAGATACATAAATGCAGGGCAGTAGGACTTGTGCGTATGGACTTTCGTTTAGCCTTTGACAAGGTGGTGCATGGTTGGCTACTTAGACAATTGAGATGATATAGTAATCAAGGAGAGTTTGACAATTGAAGGGAATTTTGATTTGACGGAAGGAGAAAAAATGGGATAAGTGAGAATGGGTTTTCCAGGTTAGTGGCCTGTGATCAGATGTGGGGGTAGGTGGTGTTTCCACTGTTGCTTGAATTTTGTGTAAACGATTCACATGCGAATTTAGGATTCATGGTCAGTCAGAAATCCTGACCAATTATGCCAATTAGTTGATGGTTGGCAGGTGGAGTTTAATTTAGATAAAGATGCTTTCGTTCGTTTTTGCAACAGAAGGAATGGTAGGACACACACAATTCATGCTTTGGCCTTTCCGTTGCTACATTTGGATTGTTCGTTTGCCCGATTTCTCTCCCTTACAGATTGAAATCGACGTTGGAAAGCAAATTTAATTATTCAACCAAGCCGCCATTTCGTCAGCTAATTCTTATTAACTGTCAACTCTTCAACATGATTTCCCACGACTTCAGGAAGTGATTTTTTTGAACTGCAACAAAATAATATTGTCTCTAAAAGCATCATACTTTTCCTGTATCTTTAATGCCCATATCAACCGATTAAAATTACTTTGTTCTATTCTTTAAATCTCAATGTAGGTTTGACTATTGTCCCTCCATAGTTTACTGAAATGCTGCCAGCAGGTTTCTGGAAAAAGCTCATTTGCCCCTAAAATGGCAGTCTTCACCTCCTCATACGGCCCAAATACCTCCTCTGATAGTGATGCAAATTCCTCAGTAGCTCAAACCGACAAGTAAAATCCACATGGTCACTGTCCCCTTCATTTGTTCGGCTACCATGTCAAACGAGATGGTAAAAGGCTTCTACATCCTTATAGTCCAACAGAGTCCATGATTGAATACATTTGAATAAATTCCCAACAGGTCTTTTGCTGCCATGGGTTTGCTCATCCACCTCTCTTCCACACTAAGCTCACCTTCTGCCTTCATCACCATGTTTTTAAGCTGACTTTCCTGTTTAAGTGTCAATTTCTGCAGTTCAAGCTCTCTTTCTCTTTCTTTCCTTTCCTCCGTGTACTTTTCTTTTCTTATTTTGCAAGGACATTTCGTTATTTTCCTCTTAACTTGGATCTTAATCGTCAGTCATCCTGTTTCAAGTCTTTTTCCTTTTCCTTTTCTTTTCCCACTATCTCAAGCTGCTTCTTTCTCAATTGAATTTTTCACTAAATCTAAAGATTCTGATGGCGTTTCCAGCAAATTGAAATGTTGAAATGATCGTTTCGTTCCTCATGGAAGGAGACAGTTTCAACTCTAGCTTGACTGACAATTCCAACGGCTTTTCCTTGATCGCCTTTTGGAAAGATCACAACGTCAGATTTTTCAACCCCCATAAAACTCTTGCTGACTGAAGAAGCCATTACTACATCAAGTACTGCTTAAAACAACCGACTGCAATGCCAGGCACAATAGACTCTAACAGCGACCACTCGCCGATTTTGATTCCTTCAATCCTTATACCAAATCAAATTCTGAAAGCAAACCCGGCGATGACACCCCAGTCTTCATGTAGCAGCCAGACCCCCTCACAACAGTTCAAAAAGGTAGCCCAGATCCAAACATTTCTGTATTTTTAAGCGGTTATGTAATGGATATTCCAGGACTGATGCAGCTAGCTCAAACACTCAGTTTTAAACAAAACATAATTTATTTATACATAAACAGAAGAAAGTCAAATTTAGAATCGCGTAAAAATTGGAAATCTTCGACACTGTCACAACTTAATGATGCAATTTCAAATTCTTGAAAAGTCCCACAAACTCCCTGTTGCCAAAAGGGACTTTCAAACTCAGGTTCTTGCAGGAAAGATATCAGAAGGAGCAGCAATCGCGTGAAATTGCTTTACTGGGTCTGCAGCAGCTTTTTTGCGTTCCCATCTAAAGCTTGAAAAGTTTAAGTAAAACAGCTTGCCAAAACCAAACTAATCTGTGCCCTGAACTTTGAGAACTGGCCATTGCGTTATCATTATACAAGTGTTGAAATGAAATTTGAACGATTTTTCAAGCAAATATGTCCAGACATATTGGAACCTCGGTTTTCAAGCACACTTTGAAATAAAAAAAAAGTGGACTGAATACCCTTGGAAAAGGGGCAGCATCATCATAAGAGATATCTGAACTTTGCAAGTTGACCAGTTACTTGTCAGTTGGAGAGAAGTGCATAATGGAGTTGAAATGAGACATGATGTCAGATCTCAAATTTTACATTTCCATTTCCTTTTAACACCAGTCCCATTATGGTTCGTTTCGTCTTGCACTATGACTTAGAGTGCTGAATACGTGTTGGAAATCACCCAATATCGGTTGGTGACGCCATTACCTGCGATTACGCTATTTCCTGCGGTGACATCATTTTCGGTAGTGATGTCATTTCATATCGTTGCTTCATCTCCTGCCGTCTTTCTCAAGGGCTGGAAAATAGGATCCAAGTCGATGAGTTTGATGGTAGAGGTCGTGCTCAAATGCTATGCTTCCAGAAATTCTCGTGAGCGCCTCTGTTTGGCTTGTCCGAGGATGGAGATGTTGTCCCTGTTGAAGTGGTTCCCGTCCTCACATATATTTAAAGATAATAATGAGCGTGGTTCATGTCGTCTTGTGGCAAGTTGATATTCATGTATCCTTGTGGCTAGTTTTCTTCCAATTGTTCCAACGTGTTATTTCATGCGGTTTTGCAAGGTATTTTACGTTAAAAAAAAAGCTAAAGAACTTGCAAGACCCGATACAAAAAGCAAGCAAAAGAAATTTCATTTACAAAATAGTGTGGTGACAAAAGGTCTGAAAACGAACCTTCCAGCTCACTGAGCAAACTTACATCCAGAAGGTAGCTTGGGATTTAGCGGAGGACAAACGTAAAGCTAAAATTGTCAGAGAATTGCTTTGGTTTGTCTGAGAAACAGACGGCAGCGGCAGACGAAGATAAACATAAATTACAATTGAGGAAAGTGGAATGAGAAGATAAACAGAGAGAGAGAAAAGAGATGGAGAGAATATTCTTCGCTGAGCAAAGAGAAAGAGAGAGAAGACAGAGAGAAATAAAGAGAGTGAGAAGAGAGCGAGACAGAAGGGGAGAGAAAAGAAATGGAGCAAGAGAAGAAATGGAAAGACAGAAAGAGCGAGAGTTTTAACTTGAGAAGTTGCGGCTGCATCAGCAAAGACAAGTTAACAGGATGGAGATTAAAAGAGTCGGCAGTGATATGTGCAAGTATGTCACTACTCTGCCAAATTTTGATGCAGAAGACTTTGAAGCTTTATTTCTTTCATTTAAAACATTCGCTCGGATGATGGAACGGTCGGAGTATTTATGTCTCATGGCCATTCACATACAACTATTTTGCACAGCTCGTGAGGTATTTGTCACGATGTTAGATGATGTGTCAAGGGACTATGAAGAGTTCAACAGTCTATTTTTAGTGTTTATCAAATGGCACTGGAAACACACACAGAGGTTCACAAACATAATGAAGGAAACAGGTCAGACTTACTTTGAGTTTGAAAGAATTAAACATGGTCATTTTGCTCGGTGAGTACTTGCTTTAAAAATTGACAAGACCACTGAGTCTCTATGAAAGATTATTCGGCTGAATGATTTTACAATCTCACTTTCAAAGTAGGTAACAATTCACAGGAACAGAAAGTCAGGAAATTAGAAGGGCAGCAGAATTAGCAGATGAATGCATGTTGCTTCAGAAAACAAGATCATGAACACAATTTTGACCAGTGAGGGACAGAAGTTAGGAGAAGGGAGATCCTAAAATACTTAACCAAGAGTGGAGATCACTGGTAACATTTTTTAAAAGATGCCCAATAGGAGCGAAAGAATGGGTAAGACATCAGGTGCTTCCAGTATGGTAAAGCAGGACATGTAAAGTCGCAGTGCTGGTCAGTCAAGGATGTTGCTGTGAAAAAAAGGATTATGTAAGCGAAGCTAAGCCAGAGGCATTGGTGAAGGTATTCAAATAATCCCAAGAAGAACCGAGGAGCTGCAGGGGAGAGCACAGCCTAGGCAGGGACTCAGTATGGAGTTAGGACCTCATCCCAAAAGGTTTCGCCTTTGTGGCTCAAGTTTATTCTGAAAGAACGGGGAAGAAATAGAACAAAAATGTTCAGAGATGCACGTTCTCACCATTTATTGATCTTGAGAGATGAGCAAATATGCATTCTTTCTGATCTGTAAGCCATGAGTGTGTAATTTGTGGTATTGATGGACGGAAACTTAGCGTTCCCCTATGTAAGATCCGGTTGGAGTACCAACTTCAGTCTGTTGGAAATTACGATGGGAGTGATTGTCAGAGTGTCAGTTTCAGGATTTCAGTTTGTTCTTGGGAATGATTTGGCAAGATCCAATGTGGGAGTGACACCCTATGTTGTGGTAAAGCTCAAGAAAATCCAAGCAACTAAGGAGTTAAAACAGAAAAAACCTGGTATATTCCCAGACTGTGCAGTAATTAGATCTGACTATCATAAGAAACACAACGAAGGGAAAAGTAGAGAAAGATGAAGGAGTTGAAGTTAAGTTAGCACACACCTTGTTTGATGTAATATTACCAGAAAAACCTGAACAGGCAGAGGATCAGACGGGAGTATTTAGGACTGGAAAGCTAAGAGACGTGCAGTAGCAAGACAACATGATGACAGGTTTTATATGTGTAGGCGTACTACGAAAAGTTGCAAAACATGTTCTGGGAGGTTGTGATCTAGAATACAGAATCCGAAGACAGAAAAGGAGACCACGGCTGGTTAGTGCAGAAGGCAAATGGGCCAAAATGCACAAGAGCAGTGGGAGCAGACAAACTGTCGGTGATACATGTAGCACACGAACTACCTACCCGAGGTCAGCTAGGGGTAGGAAATGCTCAGGCGATTGTACAATTTTTTTCATTGGCCTGGACTGCACAAGGATGTGGTAACCGTTTGCTGAACGTGTCATACGTACCAAATGGTAAGACACAGATGGAAATAAAACCAGCACCTTTATTGTCAATTCATTAATTTGAATAATTTTTCATACGGGTTACCACTCTTCCCCCCACAGATACGGACACATTCTGCTGAGTCCCAACAGAGATTTCTGTTTTTGTTTCAATATTACCTACAACCAGTTCCTTTGCATGACCCTGGTTTCATCTCTTTCCCTGTCTCTGGAGCCCAATCTTAGGCCATCATAGCTTTTCTTCTCAACTGGATCACGAAACTAAGACTTTCTTAGTCAATTCCGCTGTTTGCTACATTTTAACAGCTGTTATTAAGAAGAAATCAACGTTTCAAAACATTAATTTAATATTTTGAAATATTTTGGATTTTTTTTAGCATGTAAGGGCCAAAACAGATGCAATGGAGAACGTCTATATTTTTAGGTTTGCGCAAATATTTTTTCTGTAAATGATCAAAAGCAGAAAGCGACAGCACAGGAAGCACAACATCTGTACAGACAGAAACAGAATTAATGGTCATTAGATTTGTAATGTCAACGCTGCATCTTTCTCTTTCCACGACCTCGCCACACCTAATGAGTTTCTCCAGCATCATCTTTTGTTTTGGTTGTTCTAGACCTCCAGCATTCATAGTTTTGATTTATTTTATGTCAGTGCGTTCACATATATTCAGTCCCGATACAGACTTCAAGAGAAAGACAGCAATTTATTTGCCAATATCTAATGCGGAAATAGATTTGTCTCAGATAATTTCTGTCATTCTCTGCATCTTTAAAATTGATCGTCAGTTAGCTTTGGAACAAACACCGATAATCTCTCCAAAACTGTGTTAAATCTTGTCGGCTCGACTTAGGCTTCCTATTCAGCATGGATTTCTACGTTTCCGAATTAGATTGGAAAATTGTTAGTAATTGAGCAAATGTACTGCCACTGGCCAGGCCGTTCGATCTCGGATACTGATCGTGGGGCTTGCCCAACGTGAGAGTTGCGTAAAGCAGGTTACTTCCACTAAGTTCTATGGGACGTGGAATGTAATGAGATTTATGGAAAATTGTCTGTGATGTTTTGTGAGGTGCACCTCAACAAACCGATCATCTCACTGCAGAGTTATTCTCGGTGATATGGACGAGGCTTGGCATTCCCAAAATATTTTGAAAAGGCAGCCTAACCCTAACTGTTCCTCATTTTAAAAGCTGATGTGGTTTGGATATTCCAGTTGTGAGGCAGCTGGTCAAACCACTCGACTTTAAGCAAAACAGAACGTATTTAAATACGACAATTGAAACAACAACGAAAGACGACATATTTTAGAATACCTGACGATACAATTTTTAAAAAAAAACTAATGCAATATAACAACATAAACGCGGAGTTGTTAGAATTCCCACAACGCCCATAGACACAACCCTTGGCAAAACGAAATTCAAACTTAGGTTATTCCAGAAAGGAGAGATGTCAGAGAGAAAAGCCAGTCCGTGATCATCTGCTGAAGCATGGAATCCCGTGCACAGTTGCAGCCTCTGCGCCTGCGCCAGCTTCTATGCTGTAACTGAGCCAAACCGAATAAAATCTGATCAGGGAGAACTACTTACTCCCATGCCATTGCGAAACCGGGCTCTTCCCAAAAGGTATACACACATCTGTCATTCCGAAATCTCTAGAAAAAGAAACCCAAGGGTAAAATACCCTTATTAAAGTGACAGCACCGTCCTTCCGTTCAGCAATTATGTTATACAGTAATGGGTGCAAAATTTCATGGAATTAAAATTGTTAAATGGTGCATTAGCAATGCAACTTAGCTAATACATATTCAGCTTCCTATCTTCCCTGATATGTTGAGCACGGTAGTTGAGAAGAATTGTCACTAATGCAACATAGAGAAGGTACATGGTGACCTCAGCTCGCTCCTTGCCCTGAAAATCCACTCAGCTGAAAACCAGTTCCCAAGATCTCATGACACGGTCCATGCATACCTTTTCCAGAAAGCTCCATGTCCCCACATCCAAACGCACTTGAAACGGCAGAAATCTGTGAGACCAAACTCAAAGATCAGAGAAAGCTTAAAAAAAACTAACTTGAACTGATAAACGTTCAATCTTTATTTAAAAAGAGCCACAAGCAGCGTTTACGGTTGAAACAAGTAAGAGAGGTACATACCAAAGGATCCCACCACTCTCCAAGTCGATTGCATCTTTACAAAGAAAAAGAGTAATATCATAAATTATAAAATATGCTGAGAAATTGCAGATTACATGAAATGTACGTCATTTGTCGTGCTGAACATTTGTCTTACTAGTTTTTCCAAATATTAATCGCTTGCATCATTCCATGACTCTATTTCGGTTGTATGGACATTTTGTTTAATCTAAACTCTGCAGTTCAAATTATACAAGGAACCATTAAGAAGATTACTGACGTTTTATCAAGCTTGTACAATTTGTTTGCATTCAGACTCGTCGTGAAAGCTGTTTCTGAACTTTTGCCACAGGCCTGTTTAATTTGATGATCCTGAACTCGAGAATTAGTCATTCTTTTCCCCTTCATGCAATGTTAAACGTTCCCCACAATGCTACACCCAGGCCTGAGCATTTATAATATGGCAAACTGCAAGAACAGACTGCGCACACATCTGATCTACTTACAACACACTTGTGCAATTCTAGGTTCCACGTGAAATGCTCCCGCAAGGAACACATTGTTCGCTGGAAGAATTGCATTTAGCTCATGACTTGGACCAAAGTTGCATCTCTGATCCCTTTGTTTATTGTCAAACACAATACCAGTCCACCGTTGCATAGGCTGTTTTCCTCCTGTAACAAAGACATTTGACTCCTAAGACTTCAGGCTTGCCTTGCTGCTACGCATGAACCCAGAGCAGGATTGTTGTCAAGTTTTCACTCAGCTTCATTCTAGACAAGAGAGAGATCCTTTGCACAGGGCCCCACAGCACAGTAACTATGTGACAGACTCTGGTAGTAGTTAAGAGTATTGGGCACAGTCAGTCAGTCAGACATTCAAAATGTTCGTGTCAGGATGTAGACTAATCGAATAAGCTTGGAGCCAACTTTTGTATGTCCAATGGTGTTGGGAGAAAGGCCAACATTTAGTGCTAATGTCTACTTACCCTTGAACCGAGGGGCTATGGCATCTATCTCAGAAGGTCATCATGCCTCTACAACCTATCTCTTGAATATATTCAGTGACGTGACCGCCATAGCCTGCTGTAGGAGAGAACTCCATGTGTTCACTGTTCTCTAACTGAAGAATAGTTCCCGCATCTCAGTCGTACCCAATATCCTGAGACTTCGACACCTGGTGAAAGAGTCACAAACCAGGGGAAGGGTGCTCCCTGCATCGGTCAGTCCAGGAACGTTAAAAATTATACCTTGCACTCAGATCATCTTTCATCCTTCTAAGCTGTATTGAATAAACGACCACCCAAATCAAATAGTGCGTGGCACGGTGGCGCAGTGGTTAGCACTGCTGCCTCATAGCGATAGAGACCCGGGTTCAATTCCCGCCTCAGGCGGCCACACACTGTGTGGAGTTTGCACGTCCTTCCCGAATCTGCGTGGGTTTGCTCCGGTCCAACATTGGTGAATTGGCCGTGCTAAATTGTCCATAGTGTTAGGCGAAAGGGTAATGTAGGAGAATGGTCTGTGTGTGTTGCGGGTCGGTGTGGACTTGTTGGGCCGAAGGGCCGATTTCCACGTTGTAAATAATCTAATCGCTCCTCGAGGGCAGTTCTCCTGTCTTTCGTGACAGTTTTGTGAACTTCCACTCTGGAAAATGTATTCTATCTCAGCGAGTGAGAACAAAACTTTCGTGATAGTCTAAGCGTGGTCTCACAGAGAACTTCTAAAACTGCAGTTTCGTTTACAAAACACTGTCAGACCTAAATCAAAGAATGCCCAGTTGAAACTTTCCCTTTAATGGTTAATGGCAACAGCAATTGGAGGTATAACCAGATGAACTCCTGAGACTTGACACTTTGTTTAACTGAAGTGGGATAGAATGCAAGCATTCCACTCTTGCATATCAAGCACAGCCCCATTAATGTCATGTCATTACTGAATATACCATGACCGATTTATCTCTTAATAAAAAGGTGATATAGTCACATAGCATAGAAACAGATGCTAGGATCCAATTAGATCAGTCGACAATGTTCCAAACTAAATTTCACTTGCTGCACAAATGCTGTCTGAAGTGTTTTGTGCTTCCAGCATTTGCTACTTTCTGGTGCAAGGGAATACTTGTCTCAACAATTAATCTTTCCAAACCACTGGAAATGAAATAGTTGATTGTATCATCCTGTTCTCCAATGAGAGAGAGAGGTGCTTGGTGGTGGGTTTATCCTGAGATTCAGAACACCTCAGATACGGAGAGAGGTTAGGAAGAAGAGTTTTTCATATTAACGTCACCTGATGTGCTACTCTACTCTGTCGTTGTCAATGTGCATTGCAAACAACGCATCTAACCAACTGAGCTAATTGACGCTATCTCAAGTGACAGTTTGATAGTGCTTGTGCACAGCAGAATGTATTAAAAGGCAGAAAACTACATTAAAACAAAAAAAGGCATTTCAAACCTGTTAATTTAGGCAAACGTAACGTTCTACAAAATATCTTGAAAGTGGATTCTGGCCGGCAGGAACATTTTATGAGCAGAAAATTACTTTTTCAGGAGCAAATGCCACAAATCTTGCTTCTGCCTAGAAGCCCATCCTGATGAAGGGCTTATGCCCGAAACGTCGAATTTCCTGTTCCTTGGAATGCGGCCTGACCTGCTGAGCTTTTCCAGCAACACATTTTCAGCTCTGATCTCCAGCATCTGCAGACTTCACTTTCTCCTTCTGCCTAGATACCCCACTTGTAGATATTCACTCAATAGAATCGCTGCAATCTGGAACAACCAGCAGAAAATATTCAGTTTGAGCATGCATTTGTTGGTTTAAAGTGATCACAAGATCACAATCTTTCGCAAAATATCTCCTCTTTGTCCAAAACAATTCCAAACGAAAATGATTGGCAATTCACAGGATATGCTCCAACGAGGTGGATTTCCGAAGGAAACAGACAAAAGCAAGTACTTTCCAGGTGACTCAGCCACACAAGGTTCGGTTCAAATTAAGTTCGTTGAGCGGTATCTATCTTGAATCATTGCTCAAGCAGTTTTGTCCTTGAGCGAGAATTTTCGCTAGCCCATTATTGTTGCCTCTTTACTTCTTTAGGTGAGAGCACCTACCACTCCAGAAGCTGTTCGACATACTCCATATTTCTCCTTTGTCCAGTAAGTTGTGGAGGGCACAGTGCCCAGGATAATGTGATACAATAACCCTGAGATGTTCCGACTTGACTCCCAAACCCCCCAATTTCATTGTCCAGGACATCCCTACATCTGCTCAACAAATCTTTGACCAGAATTGTGCACAACATTTTCCTAAGTTCTCATCAGTCTGAATATTCCGAACCAAAATGATTAAGTTTCTTTCCTATAATTTTCATCCTTCAACACTACCTTCATAGGTTAGCACGGAAGTGTCCATAGGAATGAATTGAAGCGTAATCCCCAAATAGCATTGCAACAACGGACTGCCCCAAGGTCCAGAAGAAATTAAACTCACCAGATTCCTTGAAAATGCAGTCGAGTGTTGGAAAAATGGTGTTCAGCATTAGGCAGCTTTTCGTTGGAAATACCCAATGAATTCTGACAAGTTCTGCGTTCGTTAAGATTCTTTTGCAATTGGATAAGCTGATAGAAAACGGCATACGGAAAAATTGAACTGATAATGAAGTTAAGGAAAAAAAACTTGCACAAGATTATCTGAACAGCATTTCGGTTCTAAAACTCCCGATGAAATAACTTGAGGAATTCTGCATTCTCTTCATGATTCTGTATCTGATTGCAATCATCTAAAAGTCATTCAACGATCATGGTTTGATACAACCCTTGCATGCCTTGATATATCCTGTGCACTTTAAAATAATTCTTCACTGTTAGAAGTGTGTCCATCTTTCCTACACATGTCCTTTCATTGATTCTGTTCCATCATATCTCCTGTAAACATTCCGTTACTTGCTTTCTGTCCATTCTCCCCGTCCTGTAACGGATCCCTTCACCAAAGGGAACATTTTGTTTCCTGCCTTCACGATGTATGTTTCTCATTTTTATTTATACTTCTTTTCGCTTTATACATCCCCCGAATCTTTCCTGCTCCAGGGAAAGAAAATCCGTCTCCCAATTGATTCACAGAAATACAACCCTATAAACTAGAAAATATGGTGTTTAAATTTTCTGTGCCCTTTCAGTTGCAATGTGATTGTTTCAAAAGCTTCCAGAACTGTAGCTGTGCTCTTATGTTGTTTTTTGCAACATTGCAGGAGACATTGTTTTTTACACTTTCACACAGACAGTTCCCAACATCTGTAACCAACCGCACGAAAGAGTGCTCTAATCTATCGTTATCATTCTCAAACTGCCCTGGGATCAAGAGATAAGGTGGAAGGACGGTTCAATGAATGTTGGATCATTCTACTCTATTGAATGAAAGAGCAGACTCGAGGGAACGAAGAGACGATTCCTGACGATTTTACTTATGACCGTATGGAATAGGGTCCATTTTCGGGATTGAACAGCAGGAAATGGGGGACTAAATCCAAACTGTACAAGTAGGTGTTTGTTGGAATAACAAACTTATTTTGTTCAGTATTACTGTTATATTTATTCGAGTATCCCACGTAGTTGCAGGCAGGGATATCAGAAGTCTTGTGCATGACGTGTCTATGAGGTTTAGAAAGATATTTAATGCAATGTCAATCAAAGTGCTCTTGGGATGTGAAGCCCTTGGAAAAGAAAGGAGAGTGAGATGGGTCGTTTCAGACGGACTGCGTTCCAGCTAACATTAAATTTTGTGGAATGCTTATGTGAACAACACTGAACCGAGAGTGAATGAAAAAAATGGAAAAGTAAAGCATTGGATGTCAGATAACTGCAAGTCTGTAGATTAATAAAATAAAACATTTTATTGAACTCACAGTTTGGGTAGGGAACAAACAACTTAACAGAAAATATGAGTTATCTCTAAAGAAATACGTTTGTCGAATTCATGCAAACAAACGTGAGTGATGTTATCACATGAATGACTCTCTAGAGACCTGAAGCATTCATAAATGTAAGTATCCTGGTCATGCACCAGCCACAGATATTTCGCATTGGCAAAAGTCATTGATTCTTGAATATGGGCAAACCATGGATTTTGCTCATGAAAGAAGTATGTTATCCGATTCTAGCAGTCATTTGCATTCCAGGTAAATCATTCTGGTCTGTTTGGTTTTGAGTAAGTGTTTTTCTGTCATTGTTAATGCCCTACTGAGAAAAGAACTAATTGCCAATGTCAATGTTTCATAACACAATGTTACCAAAAGCAAAATCAACAATTGTTTGTGGATACTTTCAACTCTTACTAATTCTCAACATATTATTGCTGTAATAATAACGTAATATAACTGACGTCTGCAATTTACTTTTTTCTTTCATCATTACACTGCCAGACTACAGTGGGTAGAATACTGATGTTACTGGCATAAAAAAAAATCTCAGTAGGTAAGTGGTTAGCACTGCTGCCTCGCAGCTTCAGGGAACTGAGCACAATTCCATTTTCGGACAACAGTCTGCAATGTAGTTTGTTCGTTATCACCATGTATTTGTGAGCGTCAGCCGCAGGACCTGGCTGCCTCCCACAGTTGAAAACTGTGAATGTGAGGTGAAATTGCAATGAGAAATTGTCCATCGTGGGCAGGACGTGTAAGGTAGGTGCATCAGCCATCAGTAATCCAGGGATAGCCTGATTCGGGTCACGGGTCTGGTTGGACTTCTCTTTGCAGTGTCAGTGTGCAGTTGTCGGACCGAATGGTCTGAACTACCCTGTAATGATGCCACGAATTACATGACTTATGTTCAAATGTTGATAGTAAGTATCTTCACACTTATTTCAATCAAGCATTGGAACACTGACATAAGAGTGAGGGGTGAGATATAGTAGTGATATAGCCGCTGGACTATTAATGCAGACATCTACATGATGTGCTGGACTGTTGTTTTCGCATCCCACCACAGTCAACGTTGGATTCTGAATTTTTGAAAATATATTGAATAAATGCAATGCTCACACATGCACATGTAAGTCTATTTGGTAAATTTGCATTTGCAGAATTGTATTTGTAGATACATTCAGTTCTTTTCAAATAGCACGTAATCTGCAGGCAGCCATTTCCTTTTTAATAATCCATGGAACTTTTAATGAATTTACACTTTGGGAATAGAATTATTCAGACACAATTTTGGAAAACGTGCGGACTCTAACCTCACAATACTTATGCATTTTCTAAGCCGGGTTGTCACTTTTTTGTGAACATCCTAAGTTAACTCGGGAATGTGACGTGATAGAAGTTCTGACGTTTACATTTTAATGAATCGAAAATTGCAACACTTTCTCAAAGATGAAAGACGTAACAGCAATCTGGGTTTTTACAATATGATGCATCAGAGTATGACATCGTAAAATTTGTGATCGATTATTTGACCTATGATCCTCCTCCACGATGTCCGTGATGAAGCATCGGAGCTCTGAATGCTTGTACTTCCAAATAAACCTGTTGTAACAAAGCTGGTGATTTGTGCTTTTTAATTTAGTTTACCCTAATCGAAAATGAATCTCCACGTCATAATCCAATGGTAACAAGGCATCCATCGGTGATTGTTGAGAAAACCTACTCAGATCACGAACGTTCATAATGGATGTCAACTACCATCCTGACCTCGTCAGGTTGACAAGGAAATGCATATGCATAACAATGTATTTGTCTCTAAACTTCACTTGGAGAATGAGACGTGGACAATGAATGCCAGCCGAGTCAATGACATCACCACTCAATGAACGATTTTTAAAAAATGTACTAAACCTCCCTGTCTCTCTTCCAGCGAATTCGATGACGATTTTAATTCTCTTGCGAGGAGACTGTGGTCTTTCCAAGTGTATCTCGGTTTACATGGTGGCTATGGCAACTTCAGATCTATTGGTCATTATCATTAATTCTGTAGTGTATCGCATTTTCAACTATTATTTTCCATCTTCCTTCTTGTCTCACACGCCTGTATGTTTATTGATTGTATACATGACTACCATCACTCTTGATCTATCTATATGGTTCACCGTTTCATTCACATTTGATAGATTTGTGATGATCTGCTGTCACGACTTTAAAAGAAAGTATTGCACAAAAAGAACCGCAATCACATTATTAATAATCATCTCAGCCCTGATCTTATTGAAGAATATTCCTGTGTTGTTTGCATATGAGCCTGAGAAGATCGTTCAAAAAGTGCAGTGGGGCTGTAGAACAAGTGCAACTTTCTTAGCTTCACCTCTTGCGATGATGTTTGTCTGGGTTTACAGCGCCTCTGTTGCTTGGATTCCATTCCTGCTAATATTCGTGTTCAATTCTTTAACCGTCTACCTCATTTTCGTGGCAAACAGAAGGCGTATTGGGCTCCAGGGGCACAGAAATGAGAATCGTAGCAATTCAATGGGCGAGAATCGGAGGAAATCTATCATTTTATTATTCTGTGTGTCAGTCAGTTTTCTAATGCTTTGGTTGACATATTCCATATGCTTGGTGACTACTAAAGTGTCAAACCCTAATTATTACTGAGGCGACTTCTCAAATCTGGAATATATCGCAACAGAAACAGGAAATATCTTGAAGCTGTTCAGCTGTTTCCTTAATCCATGTATTGATGCAGTAACACAGAGCAAATTCAGGGAAGCGCTGCTGAATATGATGAGACCAATATGGAATCAAATCCTCAGAATATGTTAAAAAAGTAAAGAGCGTTTCTATTTTGACAACATAACATCGTAGCTGAGTTTTCATTTCATTTAATTCTAAAGTAATAGATATTCCGGTAATGTACATGCAACAAAAGCAAGTATTTCGCTTACATTAATTTGTTTTGATGTGGGAAAAATTATTCTGCATTATTTTATGTAGTTTATGATTTATTTTTATGTTGTTACAGATAGTATATTTACTTAAAGGGAAAAATACATCTTTGTGAATCAATGTTAAAGCAAAACGTACAATGAAGGTGGGAGTGTTGTCTCTCCTGTGAATTAATATCAAAGGAATCTGAACACATACCAGGATTGCTTTTAAATTTAGACTGGAAGCAAAACAAGATTACAGTCTTGCTTGACAATTCAGCTAGTGTGTGTGTCTGTGTTTGTGCGTGTGTGTGTGTGTGTGTGTGTGTCTGTGTCTGTGTGTGTGTGTGTGTGTCTGTGTGTGTGTGTTTGTGTGCGTGTGTGACGTGTTTGTGTTAACTTTTTTATTTGTTTAAAATTATTAACTCTACTGAAACTTGAAGTGTTTTTGGCTATGTAAGTAGAGGAATCGATCTGCAGATAGGAGATAACGTCTCAGCTCTTATTTTGATAGAGAGTCAAAACCTGACTTTCGCAAACCTGAGAGTGTGTTGCTGGAATAAAAAACACTGCAGGTCAGTCAGCATTCGAGGAGCAGGACAATCGACGTTTCGGGCCGGAGCCCTTCATCAAGGAATCCGGGATGCTGCCTGACCTCCTGTGCTTTTCCAACAACACACCCACAATTCTGATCTCAGCATCTGAACATTTCACTGTCTCCCTGATTATCACGCAGAGCCATTCAAAAAAACCACTCCTAGGAGCCAACACTCAGAAGAGAACGATATTTCTGTAGACTGTAGATATCAATCAGAAACACAGAATAAAAAAGAGAGAGGAGTTGAAGAATGTGTGAAATCCTGCTAGAGACAAATCTGCATACTTGATAAAAATGCTGACGGAAATACATGTTTGATCAAAAGAGTCCTTGATGCTGAATCTTAGTTTCACCTCTTTTACTGTCATCCTTACTTATTGAACAAGTAAAAGAAAAGAATCAGCGTTGAGTTTTGTGTGCACATTACTTCGTTTTACTATTGGATATTTGCTGCGGCTGACTTTATGTTATTAATTTATCTTTTTAATTTGTACAGATAGCTCATCCTTTTAAAGGTAATATTTTCTGTCTCAGGAGTCAAAGCTTTAAAAAGCAATGGGCGTCAGGAGTAAAATCTGACCATTAATTAGTTGGAAATCATACTAGAAAGATACATATATTTTCTCGCTATCCTGTTTATTGTGCGGTACTGAATAAAGTGTAGTTTTTTTGACCAGTCGGAACAGGCAATCTTCCTTAATTAATTGAAAACACAAGCAGTCATAGCACTTATCACTCAGTGATAACTTCATTCATGAACCGTACATTTACTGAAACAATAGGAAACCTTTAGAAGAAGAATTGTGAACAAGGGAACAATATTCCCCAAATGTGTGTGGACACCTCTGTACCAAGGTCTGGGATGTCTCGGATCGAGCTGACAAGGCTCGAAAGTGGAAAGGTGAGCAGCCAGAAGTCTTGGTATACATGGGTGCGAACGACTTGTATAGAATGGGATGAGGACGTGAAAAATGAATATAGGCAGTTAGTTTCACAGTTAAATGCAGGATAAGCAGAATAGTGTTGTCAGGCTTGCTACCTATACCACGGGTTTATGTGTGCAGCTGAACACGTGGTTGCAGAGCTGGTGTAGCGGGGAGGGCTTCAGATATGTGCATCATCGCAATAAATTCTGAGGAAGGTGGGACCTGAACAAGAAGATCGTGTTGCACCTGAACTGGTGAGGCACCAGTTTGCAATAGGTGTTCAGGAAGGTTTAAACTAGTTTGGCAGAGCTATGGGAACGGGAGCTACGTATGAGACGTCGGGGGTAGCTGATGAACAGGCAGAGACAGCGAGAACAGAGTCTGTGATGGAGGATAATCACTTAACAGTTCAAATTGCAGTCAGTGTGTTTGATTGTAGTGTGTCTATTTTAACACAAACGAGTTAGGAATATTGTTGATGAACTTATAGCATGGGGTAGGAATTGTTCTTGGATGTTCCGCAGTTTTCACGTTTCACCATTAAGAGGAAGGGAAGTAAAAGAGGTGCTGGAGTGGAATTGCAGTAGTATCACAGCTGCAGAAAAGGAGTTCGTCGAGGAGAGTTTACTTATTGAGTCAGGATGGGTGAAAGTCAGAAACAGGGAAGGGAATCTCAATTTGCTGGGAGGTTTCCCCAGATCTCCAATACCAACAGAGACTGGAGGAGCAGATTAGATGGCAGATTTTGGAAAGTTGCCAAAGTAACAGGGTTGTTGTAATGGGTGACATCAACTTTCATAATATTGGTTGGCACTTCCTGATGGAAAATAATTTGGATTGATCAGATTCTGTCGGGTGTGTCTGAGAAGGATTTCTCACTCAGTGTGGAGATGGGCCGACTAGAGCGGAGGTCATTGTAGATTTGATACTTAGCAACGAATCAGGTCAGGTGGCAGATCTCTCAGTTGGAGACCATTTCGGTGATAGTGATCACAACTTCTTGATCATTATAATTGGCATGGTGAGGGTGAGGAGCAGGCATTATGGGAAAGTATTTAATTGGGGTGTGGTTGGGGGAATGACAATTCTGTTAGCTCTAGTATCTCATCCCTTTGTGATTTTCATTAACTGATCAGGAACTGTAAGTGTTGATTAGTATGTTTGCCTATAAAACGAAAGATGGTACAGTTGTGGATAAGGTGGAGGCCTGTTGTGATTTAACAACGGGACATTGAAAGGGTGCAGAACTCGTCAGATTAGTGGAATACGTAATTCAACCTGAAAAAGATAGAAGTGATTCGTTTTGGAAGTTCGACTTTGAATGCAGATTACAGGTTTGAAGGCAGGTTTTGACAATGTTGGGGAACAGAGCTATTTTGGTATTCATGTACACGGATCCCTCAAAGTTACCACTCAATTTGATAGGGTTCATAAAAAAGCGAATGTTTGGTGGATTTCAGTAGCGGGGGGCTGAGTTTAAGAGCCACAAAGTTATGCTGCAGCTCTATGCAACTCTAATTACGTAACACCTGGAATATTGTGTTCAGTTCTGGTCGCCTCATGATAGGAAGGATATGCAAGCTTTAGAGAAGGTGCAGTGGAGATTTACTAAAATGCTGTCTGGATGGAGAGCATGTTTGATGAAGCGTGTGTCTTTCTCATTGGATTGACGAACTGAGAAATAGCTAGATGGAGGTGCACGAGATGATGAGAGGCAAATACACACTGGGTAGCCCAACAGTTTCTCCCAGGCCAGAAATAGATATCACGACTGTTCATAATCATATAGTGTTTGGAGAAAGGTTTTTGGCGAGACGTCAGAGGTAGGTTCTTTTTACACAGAAATTGGTGGGTACATGGAATGAACTGTCATTGTGCTCATGGAGTCTGATGCATTTCGGATATTTAAGCGACTTTTGTACAGGAACATCTATGATCGTAAAATGAAGAGTATGCCAATCAGTTTGACTGTATGTTGAGATGAAACCTCGACTCAACATGGAGGATCGAATGGCCTGTTCTCTGCTGCACTGTTCTATTCTGTCTTTTCTGTGTTTACAGTACCTTCAGACCATTACGTCTACTCCATATTCAAAATGATTATTGCTGACCACAAATGTTATTATACGTTATCCGCTTGCACCATCTGCCATTCGTATCCTGGAGCCTTCAGGAATATACAAAGCAACGTTTTGGAAATAATTACTTTTACAGCCTCAACCATTCTCTGCAGCAGTAGATCATTAGGCTCAGCATTCTCTGAATGAAAAACGTCATCCTTAATCATGTACTAAATGTCTTCCTTCATGCCCTTGGACTGAAATCAATGGTTGCTCTTCATGGTTACATGGTGAGAAAACTATTGCAGCTTACTTTATTCTCTTTCATGAAAACAATATTGTCTCCTCTACGTCCGGATATCTATTGTTTGGTTCAATGTGAGCATGTTTGTCTCACTGCCTAAAACTGAAATTGTGGTGCCCCATGTACTTCAAAGACTGCAGGACTTGTTGAAACTACAAATGTCCTGTTTGGGTTTTGCATCGGCGAAAGGATAGATGCAGAGGATTATCGACCCTTACACAACAGATACAATGAATAACACACGCCGACATCGAGCTACTCCCTCTGAGTGATCTGCATCGGACCTCACCATAGCATTGCTTATAAATATTCAACTCATTTAAATATAAAAATGGTGTTGTCTGTTTTCCTCACTATGAACCTGATGCTCTACATGTCTTGGCCTACTATATCCTTCCTGTACGTCTCACAAACTATTTCGCTGTATTTAGGCACACGTTTTCACAATAAATTAATTGAATCAGTTGAATTTTGTCTGTTGAAACGTGGAACACAGTCTTGAAAAATTCACAACGAAAGAAGTACGATTTGAAATTGGCAGCTCACTCTGATGTTGGATGCACTTACTGAAGCATTAGCTTTCTCATATTTTCGTCTTTGAAAATAATCTTCTGCGTCAAATAATTCAATTATAAGTCGAAATGCACTTTAATTGACAGCACCATTAAAAACTCGTTTTGCTTTGAATGGAATGGGGGAGATTTTGAGAGGACGATGAACGAAATTATGAATGCTGGGTGCTGGTGTCAGCTAAAAAGTAAACAGAATTCTCATCAATCTACTGCACAAAATATTATTTCATTTCAGAGCGATCTTGACGGTGATTATCTTTGCTACATTTTAGCCTTGGATAGAAAATGAGGAGAATTACGAATCACACAGGGGTCACGATGGATATTGAACTGGAGTCAACAATTTATCTGTTGTCTCATGTTCGCTATTTGCAGTTTATTTCCGGTAAACGAAGATATGTCGCTCTTTGAAAAACAATTTAAACAAAAAACCTGCATATAAAAATGGAGGATGTGACAAAGATCATAAAATTGCATGAATAACTTGCGCCACGGGATTCTGAGGAACGGATTGGCATGTATATGGAAAAGCAATGCCGAATTAGGGATAGTCAACATAGGTTTGTTCGAGGAAAATCTTGTCTCAGAAGTTTCATTGACTTTTTAACAGGATGAACCGAAAGAGACATGAAGGCAGGGCGGTAGGCCTTGAGCATATGGGCTTTGGTCAAGGCATTGACTAGGTTGCGCATTGTTAGGCTATGTAGCAAATTGAGATGATATCGAAATCAGCGAGAGCTTGACAATTGAATGGAAAAGGTGGTTTGACTGTAGGAAACAGTGGGGCAAGCGACACTTATTTATTCAGATTGGTGTCCTGTCATCAGCTGTGGGGATGGCTGAGGTTCGACTGTTGCTTGTCTTTTGCATAAACGATTGGGATGCGAAGTCTGTAGTCATGGTTAGTCATGGGGAATGACACCAAAACTGTTTGTATATTCGGCAGTGAAGAAGATTATCTAAGAATTCAAAGAAATCCTGATCAGTTAGGTTAGTTAGCTGAAGGGTGGCAGGTGGAGTTTAATTTAGATAAAGATGATTGCGTTCATTTTGTCAACAGAAGGGAAGGCAGTAGTTACACAGTTAATGTCATCGTATTGTCGAACAGAGATTGAGATCGAGAGTTTCTGGTTCATATTTCGTTGAAAATTGCACCACAGATAGGCAGAGTTGTGAAGAAGGCATTTAACACACTCGGCTTCATTGTTTAGAACGTTGAAGGTATGAATTGAGACGTCATTTTGAGACTGAACATGACGATGGGCAAGCTACTTGTTTAGGGTTGTGTACAGCTCTGGTCGCCCTGCTACTGGTATCAAAGCATTTACTTGAAGATGCTACAATTAAGACTTAAAAGCATGCTCCTGAGACTAGACGGTATGTGGTATAAAGAAATGATAGATCTGTTAGCTGGGGCACCGGACATTGAGGGGTGAACTTATAATAGTTTATAAGACTTGCGGGCAAAGAAATAAAGATTAAGAAAGGTCTTTTTCCATCGGGTAGTGCACTTCAAAACCAGATGGCATACTGTAGTGTAAGAACAGAAAGGTTAAAATAGATCTGATTGGCAATTCTTTCATACAGAGAGTGGCTTGTATATGGAATGAACGGCCTCAAGACGTTTTTGGCGCATGTATGATTACAACATTTAGAAGACATTTGGACACAATCAGGAAAAACAGAAACGTTCTGAGCAATATGGAAATGGAACATAAATAAAGAGATTAGACTACCAAATAACTTAAGCTGTCCAATAACACAATAGATCATCCTAACTGAACAATGCTGTTGCAAATGCTTGCAACAATCCAAATAAAACACCCTTGGAACCAAATATAATTTTCAAACACAGTGTCTTAAATGAGAGAGGCCAGAGAGAGATGACCAGCATGGAACCGCTGCAACTTCTGAACTGCCTGGCTCCTTTCAGCGAATAACCTGACTGCCAAAACCAGATCAAAGTTGGAGTGGAAGAAATTGCCACTCCATATCCATTGTGGAAGTTTTTATTCCCTTACTCTTGAATGTCTCTGGGCTGAAGCAGTATCTATTAGCTGAAATCAAACTGGCCCTAACAACCCTCCATCCCACACTTAATGTAGCCTGTGTTTGTTCATGAACTCTCCGGTAATTCCTTTAGGTTCTCATCCTCCTGCTGGTACTCAGTTAATTTCTCTGAACGAAGGTTTTCTACTTTGCCATTCATTTGCTTCTGTTTTGTCCCAAGCATTCGATCAAGTAATAACTCTCATCATTCCATTTTAAACTTCTTATCTACCTTCTTTGATCACTTTTCTTTCAAATCTTGACCTTATGACGTCATTTTCACACCGTCTGCAAAAACAAAAACATATGTTTCCTGCAAACGTTCAGCAACGGAGTTTTCATTGGCTTTTCAACCAAAGTCGGCAGAACTCCGGACTGTGACCCAGCTGCATCGTCAGCAAGGAGAATTGTATTCCTGCAGCTGAAATCTTGTTCAGGACTCCTACCACAATTTCTCTACTCTTCACTGGGCACTCTAACCTCACTCTAATTGAGCACTTCTTGTCTCAACATGAAATCTAGTTACTTGCATTTTTTTTCTGTCGACATTCCTTCAAAGGTACATATCCCGTTATCTTCCAACTTCAAAGATAGAGAGGAACCTGTTATTATTCACATTATAAACTCTTTACCTGCTTCGCTGACATTGGAGAATGAAGTTCACCTTCGTAATGGCCTGACAGTTTTTCCTTAACTGGACTCTGACTAGGTTCGGCATTATTCTACAGCTTTTTAGATCCCACAATGCTTTCTGTTCATAAAGTAACAAAATTTACTGGCTTGTCCGATTCTCTTCCTTGTGGCTTCCCAATGCTTTTTATCACACATCAACACCGTGCGTTCAGGTGGCCTAGTTAATTGCAGTGAAAGCACTGGAGATTTTTAACTTCCATTTCCCCTTCACGGCTTTCCATTTCAGCCTGTGGGAAGTTATCCTTGTGTTCTTCACCGAGATCAAACTTTCTGTTGCTACGTTGGGATTTTCCTTTTGCCCTATTTCTGTTACTTCCGGATTGAAATCGATGTTGGAAGCGAAGTTTATTTATTCAACCAACTCGTCTTTTCTTCAGCTAATCTTACTGTTCTAACTTTTAGCTCTTCTGCATGATTTCCCACATTTAGAGAAGTGATTTTTGTTGAACTTCAACAAAATAATCTTGTCTCTAAAAGCGACATAATTTTGCTGTATCTTTAACGCCCATATCTGTCTATCAAAATAACTTCATTTATTCCTTTAAATCTCAATGTAGGTTTAACTATAGACCCTCCGTAAGTTACTGAAACGCTGTCTGTAGGTTTCTGGCAAAACCTCATTTGCACGTAAAATGGCTATCTTCACCTCCTCATACTCCGCAAGTACCTATTCTGATAGTGATGCAAATAACTCACTAGCTCAACCGACAAGTTTAGTTTGGATCAGCAACGCCCACATTGGTCACTGGCCACTTCATTTGTTAAGCTCCCTTGTCAAATGAGATGAAAAAAGGCTTTTACATCCTTCTAATCCAATACCGTCCATGATTGAATACATTTGACCAAATTCCCAATAGGCCTTTGGCGGCCATATGTTTGCTCTCTTCCTCACCCAGCTGACCTTCAGTCTTCACCACCATCCTTTTAAGCTGACTTTCCTGTCTAAGTGTTAATTTATGTAGTTCAAACTTTCTTTCTCTTTGTTTCCTTTCCTCCCTGTACCTTGCTCTTTATTCTGCAAGGACATTTCGTTCTTTTTTCTCTTAATTCGGCTCTTAATTGTAATTCATACAGTTTCAAGTCTTTTTCCCTTTCCTTTTCTTTTGCATCTATCTCAAGCTGCTTCATGTTCAGTTGAATGTTTTGCTAAATCTAAAGCTTCTGCTGGCGTTTCCAGAAAATTCAAATGCTGACTGATTGTTTTAGTTACCTTTTCTTGCCTCATGGAAGGAGGCAGCTTCATCTCCAGCTTGACTCCCAATTCCAGCAGCTTCTCCTTGATCGCCTTTTGGAAAATCACAAAGTCACTTTTTTCGACCCCCATGACTACATCCAGCACTGCTTATAACAATCAAGTTCAACGCCCAGCCCTGCAGATACGAAAAGTGACCAATCGCCAAATTCGAGTCCTACAACCCTTCTCCCAAATCAAAACCTTAAAGCAAAGCTGCCTAGACACCCCAGTCATCATGAAGCAGCCAGACTCCCTCACAACTGTTAAGTTCCAAACATTTCTGTCTTTTTTAAGCGGTTGTGTACTGGATATTCCAGGACTGATGCAGCTCGCTCAAACACCCAGTTTAAACAAAGCAGAACGTATTTATGCACAAACAAAATAATATAAAATTTAGAATCGCATAGTTATTTGGACACTGAATCGACTCTTTTGCAACTTAATGATGCCCTACCAAATTCCTGAAACGTCCCACAAACTCGCTTTGTCCACAAGTGAATTTCAAACTCAGGTTCTTGAAGGTGAGATGTCAGAGGAGACGGAATCGGCATGAAAGTACTTCACTGGGTCCACAGCAGCTTTTTTGGCGTTCCAACCTAAAGCTTGAACAGTACATTTAAAAACAACAGCTTGCCAAAACCGAACTAATCCGTGCTCTGAACTTTGAGAACTGACCACTCCGTTCTCATTGCACAAGTGTTTAATTAAATTTGAATGGTTTTTCAAGCAACTATATCAAGACATTTCAGAACCTCTATCTTTATGCACAGTCTGGAATAAAGACAACGCGGACAGAATACCATTGTAAAAGTGGGAGCATCGTCACAAGAGGTATCTGAACTTTTCAAGTTAAACACTTACTTGTTAGGTGGAGTGAAGAGCATAAAGGAGTTAAAATGAGACTTGACGTTAGTTCTCAAATTTTACATTTCCATTTCCTTTTAACACCGCTCCCATTGTGGTTAGTTTTATGTTGCATTCTGATTTAGAGTGCTGCATTTCATGTTGGAGCCCACCCAATGCCCGTTAGTGATGTAATTACCAGTGATTATGCCATTTCCCGTGGTGACGTTATTTTCAGTGGTGATGTCATTTCCCATAGTTGTGTCATTTCCTGCTCTTTTTATCAAGGGCTGGAATGTGGGATCCTAGTCACTGTGTTTTTTTTTGGTGATGTTATCCAAGTCGAAGCGGTGCCCGTCCTCATGTGTGTGTGGTTCTTTTCATTTTGTGGTAAATTGATGTTCGTGTATCCTCAAGGATGGTTTTCTGCCTGTTTGTTCAATGTGGTCTTTAGTGCGGTTCTTGCACGGTAGTTTACATTAAAAAAAAACCTTCTGATGAACTTGAAAGATCCAATAAAGAAAGCACGCAAAACTAATGTCATTTACAAAATAGTGTGGTGACAATGCGTCTGAAAACATACTTTTCAGATCAGGAAGCAAACTGACATCCAAAAGTTAGTTTGTGTTTAACGAAGGACAAAATTAAAGCTGAAATTGTCAGGGAATTACTTAGGTGTGTCAGAGAAATAGACACTCGGGGTAGAGGAAGAAAAAACATTAATTAAATTTGATCGACGTGGAATGAGGAGATGAACAGAGAGAGAGGAAAACGAGACAGAAAAGAAACAGAGAGAAGGTTCTTCACTCAGCAAAGAGAGAGAGAAGAAAGGGAGAGAGAAATAGAGAGTAAAGAAATGTTCTCTGTACATTCTCATGCGGATGATTCTAAAGCTTTCTTTTTTCAATTGAAACATTGGCTCAGATAATGGAACGGTTCGAGGATTTATGCTAATGGTAATTCATATACACCTGATTGGCACAGCTATTGAGGTATTTGTCTCGCTCTCATATGAGGAATCAAGGGACTATGAAGAGATTAAACAGTCTATTTAAAGTGTTCATCAATTGACAGGGGAAGCATACAGACAACGGTTCACAACGATAATGAAGGAAACAGGTGAGACTTAGGCTGATTTTGAAAGAATTAAACATGGTCATTTTGCTTGTTGAGTAATTGCTTTAAAATTTGGTAAGGCCACTGAGTCTTGACGAAATATTATTCTGCTGGATGAGTTTAAAAACTCACTTTTCAAGCTGGTAAGAATTCATGTGGAGACACAGAATGTTCAGGAAATTGGAATGGCAGCAGAATTAGCAGATGAATGCATGCTGCTTCAGAAAACAAGATTCTGAACAAAATTTGGATCTGTGAGGGATGCCCAATAGGAGTTAAAGACATCAGGTGATTCCACTATAGTAAGGTGGGACATATAAAGTCGCAGTGCTGGTCAAGCAAGAAAGGTGCTGCAAAAACAAATATGTGGTAATCGAAGCAAAGGCAGAGGCATTCGTGAAGATACTAAAATAACCCCAAGACGAACCGAGGATGTGCAGGAGAGTGCACAGCCTAGGTAGGGGATCAGAATGTAGTTAGTACCTTATCTCGAAAAAGACGTCGCCTTTGCGGCTGAAGTTTATTCCAAAAGAACGGGGAAGGAATACGAAAAAAAGATAATTTTCAGAGATGCAGGACCACCTCAGTCATTGATCGTGAGAGATGACCAAATAAGCATTGTTTCTGATCTGTTAGCCGTGAGAGTGGTAATTTATGGGATAGACGGACAGTAATTTAGCGTTCCCCTGTGTAAGATCCGGTTGGAGTATCAACTTTAGTCTGAGGAAGTTACAATGGGAGTTATTGACAGATTGCCAGTTTCAGGATTTCGGTTTGTTCTTGGGAATGACTTGGCAAGATCCAAGGTGGGAGTGACAGCCCATGTTATGGAAAAGCCCAAGAAAGACCAAGAAACAGAGGCATTAAACCAGAAGTATCTTGGTATTGTCCCAGACTGTGTAGTAATTTGATCTGTCTATCATAAGAAACACAACGAAGCGAAAAGTAGAGAAAGATGAAGGAGTTGAAGTTAAGTTCGCACTCACCATGTTTGACGTAATGGTGCAGGAAAAACCTGAAGAGGCGGATGATCAGTCGGGAGTATGAGCCTTGGAAGGCTAAGAGACTTGCATTAGCAAGACAAGATGATGAATGGTTTTATATATATATGCCCACTACGAAAAGAGGCAAAACGTTTTCTGGAAGGTTATAATCTGGAATATGGAATCCGAAGACAGATATGGAGATGACGGCTGGTTAGTGCAGAAGGGAAATGGGCCGAAGTGCACCAGAGCACTGGGAGCAGACAAACTGAAGGTGTTACATGTCGCACCTGCTCGTGGTCACGAAGGGATAGGAAATGCTCAGGCGATGGTACAATTTTTTGTTTTCATTGGCCTGGACTGACGAAGGATGTGGTAATCTTTTGCTGAACGTGTTAAATATAACAAATGGCAAGTAAGCCACAGGCGCTAACAAAACCAGCACTTTTTTAATCAATTCACTCATTGGAAGAACTTTTCACGCGGGTTACCATTCTTCCCATCACAGATTTGGATACCTCCTGCTGAGTCCCAAGACTGATTTCAATTATTGTTTCAAGATTATTTACAACTAGTTCCTTTGCATGAACCTGGTTACATGTCTTTCCCTGTCTGTGAGTTTATGGAGCCCAATCTTCGGCCATCATAGCTATTCTTCTCAACTGGATCAGTAACCTAAGGTTTTATGATTCAATTCTGCTCATGTACATTTCCAAAGAAAAGAGAAATATCTTTTTTTTAAAAAAAATGTGCTGAGAAAATGCAGGTTAAATGAAATGTACGTCATCTGTAGTGTTCAACATTGCCTTGTTAGTTTTACCAAACATTAATCACTTGCATCGTCCTATTTCTATTGTATGGATATTTTTAAGCTAGACTCTGCAGTTCAAGTTATACAAGGAGTCATTAAGAAGATTGCTGACATTTTATCAAGTTTGTACAATTTGCTTACGTTCAGCCTGGTCCTGAAAGCCGGTTCTGACCTTTTGCCACAGACTTGTTTAATTTACAGATCCTTAATTCGAGAATTAGTCTTTTTCCAATCATGCAATGTTAAATATTCCCCACAATGCCAAACTTATGCCTGAGCATTCACAATATGGCAAACTGCAAGAACAGAACGGGCACAGTTCTGATGAATTGTAACATACTTGTCCAATTCTATGTTGCACGTGAAATGCTCCAGCAAGGAGTATATTGTACGCTGGATGAAAAGAATTTAGCTCATGACTTTGACCTAAGTTGCATAGCTGAGTCATTTGTTCATTGTCATACAAAATAATAGTCCACCATTGCCTCGTCTGTTTGACCCCTCAAAGACTCATAAGACTTCAGTCTTGCCTTGCTGCTTAGCATGAACCCAGAGCAGGATTGTTGTCAAGGTTTCGCCAGGCTTCATTGCATTCCAGAGAGATCATTTGCACAGGGCCCCCCACAGCACAATAACTCTGCGACAGACTCTGGTAGTAGTCAAGAAGATTGGGCACAGTCAGCCTGACACTCAAAGAAAGTTTGGACTCAACTGTTGTATGTCCAATCGTGTTGGAAGGAAGGGCAAACTTTGGTGCCAGTGTCGACTATCTTTGAACCAAGGATCTATGTCATATATCGCCAAAGAAAGTCCTTACTCTAAATACACTAAAATATATCTCTTGAATATATTCAGTGGCCGCCATTGCCTGCTGTTGGAGAGAACTCCACATGTTCACTGTTCTCTAACTGAAAAAATGTTCCCTCACCTCAGTCATACACCATATCCTGCGACTTCGACACCTGGTGAAAGAGTCACGAGCTAGGGGAACGATCCTCCCTGCATCGGTCAGTCCAGTAACGTTAAAAACTATACGCTCCAGTCAGACCATCTCTCATCCTTCTAGACTGCATTGAATAAACGAATATTCAAAACAAGCTCTCTTCGAGGACAGTTCTGCTGGCTCTCGTGACAGCCTTGTGAACATTCACTTCACGTCCACTCTCTCAAGTGCACTCTCTCTCAGCGAGTGAGAACAAAACCACTCGTGATTCTCTAAGCGTGGTCTCACAGAGTCCTTTTAAAACTGCAGTTTCGTTTACAGATTGCAGCCAGGTCTAAAAAAAATAACGCTCAATTAAAACTTTCCCTTTAATGGTTTATGGCAACAGCAATTGAAGGCATGAACAGATGAACTCCTGAGACTTCACGTTTTGTTTAACAACAGTGGGATAGAATGCAAGCATTCCACTCTTGACCTCTGTGTCAAACACAGCCACATTACCGTCATGTAAAAACTGAAAATACCTTGATTGATCTTTCTCTTTAAAAAAAAACAGCGTGATTGAGTCATATAGCATGGAAACAAATCCTAACATCCAATTCCTGCAATGGACAATGTTCTGAAGTAATTTTCACTTGCTGCAGAAATGCTGTCTGAACTGTTTTGTGATTCCTGCATTTGCTACTTTCGGATACATACCTCAACACTCGAATACATTACATCAATCAGCGATTAATGGATCCAAAGCATGAAAATAAACTCGTTGATCATAACGTTCTGTTCTCTAATGAGAGAGAGAGAGATGACTGGTGGAGGCTTTTCCCTGAGATTCAGAACACCTCAGACGTGGAGAGACGTTAGGAAGGAGAGTCATTCATGCTGACTTCATGTGGCATGTTAACCGGCTCTAATGCTCTCAATCTGCATTTCAAACATAGCTTCGAAAAATCTGAAATGCTGGACCCTATCGCAAACGTCATTTTGTGAACACATGGATATGGAGAGTGCATTAAATGATTGAAACCTACATGAAAGTAAATAAATTTTAAAATGATTCATTTGGGCAAACATAAAGACTTTCGATCAAAACTACTGAAAGGTGATTTTGGCCAGCAGGAACATTTTATCAGCAGAAGATTTCTTTTCTCTGGAGCGAAGGCCACACATCCTGCTTCTGCCCAGATACCACAGTTGTAGATAGTCACTCAGTGGTGTCGCTGTAGTCTTGAACTAACAATAGAAAATGTTCGATTTGTGCGTGCATTTGCCGCTTTAAAATCATCACAAGATCACAATATTTCGCAAATGACCGTCCTCTTTGTTGATAATAGTGCCGAATGAAAATGGTTCGAAACTCACGAGATATGCTCCAAAGGGTTCGATTCCTGAAGGAAATAGACAAAAGCCAGTACTTTCCAGGTGATTCAGCCGCACAAGATTCGCTTCGAATAAAGTTCGTTGAGGGGTATCTATCTTGAGTCATTGGTCACGCAGTTTTGTTTTTGAGCGAGAATGATTCTCTTGCACATTATTGTTGCCTCGCTCTTTTCTTATCGGAGGTCACCTTTCACTCCTGAAACTGTTCCACCTACGTTATCTTCCTATTTTGTCCAGTCGGCTCTGGGGGGCATAGTGGACAGGACAATGTGGTACAATATCCCTGAGATGTTTCGACTTGGCTCCCATGCCCTCCAATCTCATTGTCCAAGACATCCCTCCATCTGCTCAACAAATCCTTGACCCGGATAGTGCACAGTTTTCCCTAAGTTCTTATCAATTGGAGGATTCATAAACAAAATGATCATGTTTCTTTCCCACGATTTTCATCCTTCAACTCTACCTGCACAGCTTAGGGCAGAATATATGAATGATTTAAATCTATAATCCCCAAATAGCATATCAGCAACGTACTACCTCAAGGTCCAGAAGAAAACTAAACTCACAAGTTTCCTTGAAAATGCAATCGAGTGTTTGAAAAATGATTTTCAACATTAGGCAGATGTTCGTAGAAAATGCTCAATGAATTCTGACAATGTCTGCTTTAATATTCTATTGCAAGTAGGTAAGCTGATAGAAAGTGGCATACGGACAGACGGATTGATAATCAATTTACGAAAAACACTTGCACAAGATTATCTGGACTGCATTTCATTTCTAAATCTCGATCACATCACTTCAGGCATTCTGCATTCCCTTCATGATTCTGAATCTGAATAAAAGTCATGCAACTCTTCTGGTTTGATACAAACCATGTCTGCCTTGACAAATCAAGTGCACGTTTAAAAACTTCTAAATTTTTAAAAGTGTGTCTTTCTTTTCTACACATCGGGTTCGTGGAGGTCCATTAGTTCATTCATTAATTGATTCATTTCCATCACATTTCCTGGAACACTGTTGTTTCTTGCTTTCTGACGAACGACTCCGCCCTTGAACGGACCCTTTCACCAAGGGGAACATGTGTTTTGGTCTTCGCTAGCTATGTTTCTCATTTTTTGATTATTTTTACGCTTTATACATCCCCACAATCACCCCCGCCCCCTTCCCCCACCGCCCCGCGAATCCTTCCTGTTCCAAGGAAAGAAAACCGGTCTCTCAATTTATGTACATAAATTCAACTCTTCAAACTAGAAAATATTATGGTTAATCTTTTCTGAACCCTTTCAGTTATAATTTGATCGTTTCAAAAGCTTCCAGATCTGTAATTTCGGTCTTATCATTTTCTTTTCAACATTGCAGGAGACGTTGTTCTTACTCTGTTACACAGACAATTCCCAACCTCTGTAACCAACAACACTGAAGAGTGTTATAATCTATCGTTATCATTCCCAAACTGTAGTGGGATTAAGGGTAGCGAGTTAATGATAAATGTATTCGATTACACCATGGAATTGCAGACAGGAACATCAGAAGTTTTGTGCATGACATGCCAATGAGGTTTCAAACAATATTTAATGCAATGTCACACAAAATGCTCTTGGGAGATGTGAAGTCCTTGGAATGGAAAGAACAGTGGGATGTGTAGTTTCAGTTAGAACACTGTTACAGCTGAAATCAAAGTTTGTCGAATCCTTATATGAACATGATTGAAACTATAGGAAACTAAAACATTGGAAAACTCAAGTAAACCATTGGATGTCAGATAACTGAAAGCCAGTAGGTCAGAAAGATAAAACATTTTATTGAACTCATGGTCTGAGCAGGGAGCTGACGATTTAAAAGTAAATATGAGTTATCGCTCAAGAAAAACGTTTGTCTAATTCATACAAACTGACGTGAGTAATGATATCACATGAATGACTCTCTGGAGACCTGATGCATTCATAAATGTAAGCATCCTACTCATGCACCAGCCACAGATAGTTAACACTGGCAGAAGTCATTGATTCTTTGAAGATGGGGAAACCATGGATTTTGCTCATGAAAGAAGTATGTTATCCGATTCTCGCAGTTATTTGCATTCCAGGTCAGTCATTCTTGTCTGTTTGTTTATGAGTCAGTGCTTTTCTTTCATTGCTGATGCCGGACTGTGAAAAGAGCCATTTGCCAATGTCAATGTTTTATAACACGATGTTACCACAACAAAATCAACAATTGTTTGTGGACACTTTCCACGCTTTCTACTTCGTCCAAATATTACTGCTGTAATAATATAAAGAAGGTAATATAACTAACGTTTGAAATTTTCTTTTTCCTTAATCCTTACACTGCCAGACGACAGTGGATAGAATACCGACTTTACTGGCAAACAAAAGTCTCAGTAGGTAAGTGCTTAGTACTGCTGCCTCACAGATTCAGGGAACTGAACACGATTCCATTTTCGGGCGACAGTCTGCATGTAGTTTGTACGTTATCTCGTGTTTTTGTGAGTGTTAGCCGCAGGACCTGGTTGCCTCCCTCAGATTAAAATTGTGCACGTTAGGTGGATTGACCATTATAAATTGTCCATCGTGATCAGGACGTGTGAATTGGATGCATCGTCCATCAGTAATCGAGGGAAAGCCTGATCAGTGTTATGGGTCTGGATGGGCTGATGGACTGAATGGCCTGTATACCCTTGTAACGATGCTACGAATTAAACGGCTTGCGTTCAAATGTTGGGATAAGTATCTTAACTCCAATTACAATCATGCATTGGTACACGGATATCAAGCTGAGGTGTGCGTTACATTAGTGATATATTCACTGGACTATTAGTTCAGAGACCCAGAAGATGTTCTGGGCTGTTGTTTACGAGTCCAGCTACAGTTAACGTTGGATTCTGAATTTGAAAAAAAAAATCGAATTAATGCAATGCCTGCACACACACAATTAAGTCTATGGGGTTAATTTGCATTTGCAGAATTGTATTTGCAGATGCATTCGATTCTGTTTAAAGAGCACGTAATCTGTGGGCAGTCGTTTCTATTTTGATAATCCATTGAACTTTTTCTGAATTCATTCTTTGGGAATAGAGCCGTTCTGACAAAAAATTTGAAACCATATGGTTTCCAGCCTCACACCGCTTTGTCTAAGCTGAGGTGTCACTGTTTTTGCACACCTTAAGTTAACTCGGGAATGTGAACTGAATGAAGATCTGGGATTAACGTTTTAATGAATGGAAAGCCGTAACCCTTTCTCAATGATGATAGACATAACAGCAATCTAGGATTTTTCGACATGATGCATCAGTGTATGACATTTTGATATATTGTGATCAATTGTGTCCTACGATCCTACTCCACGATGTACGTGATGAAGGGTCAGAGCTCTGAAGGCTGTACTTCCAAATAAACCTATCGTAACAAAGCTGGTGTCGTGTGTTTTTTTAAAAATTTCGTCTAGCGCAGTCGATAACTGATATCTCCACGTCATAATTCAATGACAACGAGGTATCCATCCCTGGTTGTTGAGCAACTCTTACTCAGGTCACCAACGATCATTTTTGAAGTAAACTATCATCCTTACCTAGTCAAGCTGACTAAAGATTGCATGTGTATAACAATGTACTTGACCCTTTACTTCACTTTGGAGAACGCGACATGGGCAAGGAAAGCCGGCTAAGTCAATGACAGCACCAGTCAATGAATGATTTCTTTTATTAAAGTAGTGACCTTCTCTATCTCTCTTACAGCGAATTCGATGACGATTTTGATTCTCTTGCGAGGCGACTGTGGTCTTTCCAAGTGTATCTCGGTTTACATGGTGGCAATGGCAACTTCAGATCTATTGGTCATTATCATTAATTCTGTATTGTATCGCATTTTGAACTATTATTTTCCATTTTCCTTCTTGTCTCACACGCCTGTATGTTTATTCATTGTATACATGACTACCATCACTCTCGATCTAACTGTTTGGTTCACCGTTTCATTCACATTTGACAGATTTGTGATGATCTGCTGTCAGGAGTTTAAAAGAAAGTATTGCACAAAAAGAACCGCAATTACATTATTAATAATCGTCTCAGGAATGATCCTGTTCAAGAATATTCCGGTTTTGTTTGCATATGAGCCTGAGAAGATCGTTCAAAACGTCCAGTGGGGCTGTCGAACAAGTGCAACTTTCTTAGCCTCACATCTTGGGATGACGTTTGTCTGGTTTTACAGCGCCTCGGTTGCTTGGATTCCGTTTCTACTAATATTCGTATTTAACTCTTTAACCATCTACCGCATTTTTGTGGCAAATAGAACGCGTATTGGACTCCGGGGACACAGAAATGAGAGTCGTAGCAATTCGGCGACAGAGAACCGGAGGAAATCCATCATTTTATTATTCTCTGTGTCAGTCAGTTTCATAATGCTTTGGTTGACATATTCCCTATGTTTGCTGCTCACTAGAGTGTCACACCCTAATTATTACCGAGGCGACTTCACAAACCCTGATTATATTGCAACTGAAATAGGAAATATCTTGAAGCTGCTGAGTTGTTTTCTTAATCCGTGTATTTATGCAGCAACACAGAACAAGTTCAGGGAGGTGCTTCCCAAAATGATGAAATCTATGTGGAAGCAAACCGTCAGAATATGTTAAACATGATTAAGGAAACAATATCTGCTTTGACAGTACAACAACGTAGCTAAGTTTTCATTTCACTTATTTCTAAACCAATAGTTTCTCTTAGACTCTGTTAATGTACACACACACAGACGCACACACACGCACGCTCACACACACACGCACAGAAAATCAGTTTCTTTTGCACACATTACTTAGTTTTGCTGTGGGGTAATTTATTCTGCACATTTTTCTGCTCTTTATCATCTATTCTTGTGTGGTTGTAAATTGCATATCCATTCAAAGGGAACAAATTTCAACTTTCTGAATCAATGTTAAAATAATAATTATCATGCAACGGAAGTGATGTCTCACCTATAAATTAACAGGAAAGCTATCCGAACACAGACCTGGATCCAAAGGGGCAGCTTTGCTAATAGTTTAGACCGAAAACAATCAAAGATTACTCTCTTACTTGAAAATTCGGCTTTTGTGTGTGTTTGTTTGTGTGCGTGTGTGTGTGTGTGTGTGTGTGTGTGTGTGTATATGTGAGTCTGTGCCTGTGTGTGCGTTAAAATATTTATTTGTTTCAAATTATTAACTACGCAGAAACTTGAAGTTTGTTTGGTAATTTGAGTAGATCTGCAGTTTCGAGCCAACGTCTCAACTCTTATTCTCCACAGAGAATCAAAAACCTGACTTTCACAGAGCTGAGAGTCTGTTGCTGGACAATCACAGGATTCCTGATGAAGGGCTCCGGCACGAGAAGTTTATTGTCCTGCTTCTGGGATGTTGCCTGACCTGCTGTGCTTTTTCCACCAACACACTCTCAACTCTAATCTCAGTATCTGTAGACCTCACTGTCTCCCTGACTTTCACTGAGCATCATTCACCTAAACCACTCCAAGAAGCCATCCCTCAGATGAGACCGAAATTGCTGTAGACTGCAGGTGTCCATCGGAAACTCGGAAAAACAATGAGAGAAGACCTGAAGAATGTGGTGAAATCTCTATCGAGACAAATCTGAAGACTTGGTAAAAATGTGGACGAAAATATATGTTTTATCAAAAGACTCCTTTTGATGAATCTTCGATTTCCTATTGGATATTTGCTGTTGGTAGCTTTATGTTATTCATGCTTCCTTTCAAATTGGAGAGATAGCTTATTCTTTTCAAGGTAACATTTTCAGCCTCAGGAGTCAAAGCTTTAAAAAAGCAATGGGTTTCAGTGATAAAATCTGAGTATTAATTAATAGAACTCCTGACAGATACAGAAATCAAATGAACCAGTTTGACGTTATAAAACAAAATCAAAGATTTCACTGTGAGAAACGTGGATTCACTTTAAAACCGTTACCTGAATAAGGGGCACGATTATCCTGCAAAATGACATTGAAGCTTCATGCTGGGTAAATTCTAAGAAGCACAACGTCGGAAAAAAGGTATTTTCTTGCTATCCTGGTTATTGTGCGGTACTGAATAAAGAATAGTTCATTGGCCAGTAGGAACAGGAAATATTTCTTAATTAGTTGATAACACAAACAGGCATGCTACTAAACACTCAGTGATAAGTTCATTCATGAATTGTGCATAAAGCGAAACATTGAATAGAAGAACATGTTTAGAAGAAGGATTGTCAACAGCGAACAATACTCCCCAAGACTGTGTTCACACTTCAGTGCCAGGATCAGGGATATCTCGGATCGAGCTGACAGGACTCTTAAAGAAAAAGGTAAACAGCCAGATGTTGTGGTAAACATCGATGAGAATGACAAAGTTAGAAAAGGATGAGGACTTGAAAAGTGAATATAGGCAGTTAGGTTTGAAGCTAAAATGCAGGACAAGCAGAACAACGCTGTCAGGATTGCTACATATACCATGGGCGTGAGGCTAGGAAGAGGGTGCGTGTTCAGTTGGACACGTCGCTGCAGAGCTGTTGTTGGAGGGAGGGCGTCAGATATGTTCATCATTGCGATAAATTCTGGGTAAGGTGGGACCTGTACAAGAAGGACGTGCTGCATTTGAACCGGAGGGCAACAATATCTTTAGTGGGAAGTTTGAAATAGCTCTTCAGGAAGGTTTTATTTGGTTTAGCAGGGGAATGGAAACCGGAGATACGTATTAGAGGTTGGAGGTAGCTGATGAACAGGCAGAGACAGCGAGAACAGAGTCTGTGAGGGAGGATAAACAATTGACAGGTCAGTTTTGTAGTCAGTCAGTTTGATTGTAATATTTCATTTTAAAACAAAAGAGTTGTAAATATGGATGATGAAATTAGATGACAGGAACAGGAATGGTTTTTGGATGTTACGCAGTTTACATGCTTCAAAATTAATAGGGAGGTAGGAAAAGATGTGCTGGAGTGGAATTGCTAATCAGAGGTGGTATCACAGCTGCAAGGGAGCTGCAAGGGAGGTTGTCGACGAGAGTTTGCTTATTGAGTCGGTATGGATGAAAGTCAGAAAAAGGAAAGAAACACTCAATTTGTAGGGAGTTTTCCACAGATTCCCAATATCAACAGAGAAATGGAGGAGCAGACTGGATGGCAGATTTTGGAAAGGTACGACATTAACAGGGATGTTCTAATGGTTGGCATCAACCTCCTAAATATTGATTAGCTCCTCCTTAGGGAAAATAAATTGAATGGAACAAATTCTGTCAGGTGTGTCTGTGAAGCATGCCTCACTCAGTGTGGAGATAAGACGATTACAGTGGAGGCCACAATAGATTTAGTGCTGGGAAACGAGTCAGGTCGAGTGGCATATCTCTTAGTTGGAGAGCATTTTGGTGATAGTGATCACAACTCTTTGATCATTATAAACGTCCTGGTGAGGGATAGAAGCAAACATTATGGGAAAGTATTTAATTGTGGGATGGAGAATTGCAATGCGGTTAGTTCTTGGTCCTCAGTCTTGCAGTCAGATTATCTCTCATCCTTCTAAACTGTATTGAATAAACGACCACCCAAATCATTTAGTGGGCGGCACGGTGGCACAGTGGTTAGCACTGCTGCCTCCCAGCGCCAGAGACCAGGGATCAATTCCCGCCTCAGGCGACTCTCTGTGTGGAGTTTGCATGTTCTCCCTGAGACTGCGTGGGTTTGCTCCGGTTTCCTCCCACAATCCAAAAATGTGCACGTTAGGCGAATTGGCCATGCTAAATTGTCAGTAGTGTTAGGTGAAGGGGTAAATGTCGAAGAATCTGTCTGTGTGTGCTATGGGTCAGTGTGGACTTGTTGCTCTGAAGGGCCTGTTTCCACACTGTAAGTAATCTAATCACTCCTCGAGAGCAGTTCTCCCATCTTTCGTGACAGTTTTGTGAACTTTCACCCTGGCAAATGTATTCTGCCTCAACCATTGCGAACAAAACCACTCGTGATAGTCTAAGCGTGGTCTCACAGAGCACTTTTAAAACTGCAGTTTCGTTTACAAATTACAGTCAGACCTAAATCAAAGAATTCCCAGTTAAAACTTTCCCTTTAATGGTTTATGGCAACAGCAATTGGAGGTATAACCAGATGAACTCCTGAGACTTGACGCTTTGTTTAACAGAAGTGAGATAGAATGCAAGCATTCCACACTTGAGCTGTATATCAAGCACAGCCACATTAATGTCATGTAATTACTGAACATACCTTGACCGATTTATCTCTTAATGAAAAGCGTGATAGAGTCATACAGCATAGAAACAGCTACTAGGATCCAATTAGATCAGTCGGCAATGTTCCAAACTAAATTTCACTTGCTGCACAAATGCTGTCTGAACTGTTTTGTGCTTTCAGCATTTGCTACTTTCTGGTGCATGGGAATACTTGCCTCAAGACTCGAAGTCTTTACTTCATTCAACAATTAATGGTTCCAAACCACTGGAAATGAGACAGTTGATCTGTCATCCTGTTCTCCAATGAGAGAGAGAGGTGTTTGGTGGTGGGTTTAACCTGAGATTCAGAACACCGCAGAAAGTTCGGAAGAAGAGTTTTTCATATTAACGTCACCTGATGTGCTACTCTACTCTGTTGTTGTCAAGGTCAATTGCAAATAACGCATCTAATGAACTGAGTTAATTGACGCTATCTCAAGAGATAGTTTGATAATGCATGTATGCAGGAGAATGGATTAAAAGCCAGAAACCTACATTCAAACAAAAAAAAATGGCATTTTAAATCTGTTCATTGAGGCAAAAATAATATCGTTCTACCAAATTTCTTGAAGTGGGATTTTGGCTGGTAGGAACATTTTATTAGCAGAAAATTACTTTTTCAGTTGCAAATGCCACGAATCTTGCTTCTGCCTAGACACCCCACTTGTGGATATCCATTCGGTAGAATCGCTGTAATCTGGAGCAATCAGCAGAAAATATTCAGTTTGTGCTTGCGTTTGTTGTTTTAAAGTGATCACAAGGTCACAATGTTTCGCAAAATATCGCCCGTTTTGTCCAAAACTATTCCAGATGAAAATGATTCGCAATTCACAGGATATGCTCCAACGAGGTGGATTCCCGAAGGACACAGACAAAAGCAAGCACTTTCCAGGTGACTCAGCCACACAAGGTTCGTTTCAAATTAATTTCGTTGAGGAGTATCTATCTTGAATCATTGCTCAAGCAGTTTTGTTCTTGAGCGAGAATTATTCCCTGGCCCATTATTGTTACCTCTTTACTTCTTTAGGGGAGAACACCTTTCACTCCAGAAGCTGTTCGACATACTTCATATTTCTCTTTTGTTTAGTAGGTTGTGGAGGGCACGGCGCACAGGATAATGTGATACAATATCCTTGAGATGTTGCGACTTGACTCCCAAGCCCTCGAATTTCTTCCGTCTTCTCAACAAATCCTTGACCAGGATTGTGCACAACATTTTCCTAAATTCTTATCAGGCTGAGTGTTCCTAACAAAATGGTTGTTTCTTTCCTATAATTTTCATCCTTCAACACTACCTTCATAGTTTAACACAGAAGTGCACATAGGAATGATTTGAAACTGTAATCCCCAAATAGCATCGCAACAACGTACTGCTTCAAGGTCCAGAACAAAATTAAACTCACCAGATTCCTTGCAAATGAAGTCTAGTGTTGGAAAAATGGTGTTCAACATTAGGCAGCTTTTCGTTGGAAATACCCAATGAATTCTGACAATTTCTGCGTTCGTTAAGATTCATTTGCAGTTAGATAAACTGATAGAAAACGGCAGACGGAAAGAATGAACTGATAATCAATTTAAGGAAAAAAAACTTGCACAAGATTGTCTGAACAGCATTTCGTTTCTAAATCTCCCGATGAAATAACTTGAGGAATTCTGCATTCTCTTCATGATTCTGTATCTGATTGAAATCATCATCTAAACGTCATGAAATTATCATTGTTTGATACACCCTTGTGTGCCTTGATATATCCAGTGCAGTTTAAAATACTTCTTCACTATTAGAAGTGTATCTATCTTTTCTACACATATCCTTTCATTGATTCTATTCCAACACATTTCGATTAAACCCGCCGTTACTTGCTTTATGTCCATTCTCACCGCCTTGTACCGGATCCCTTCACCAAAGGGAACATTTTTTTCCTGCCTTCACGGTTAAACTTTTCTGAACCCTTTCAGTTGTAATGTGATTGTTTCAAAAGCTTGCAGAACTGTAGCTGTGCTCTTACGATGTTTTTTGCAACATTGCAGGAAACATTGTTTTTTACTCTTTCACACAGACAGTTCCCAACATTTGAAACCAACTACACTAAAAAATGCTAAAAACTATCGTTATCATTCTCAAACTGCCCTGGGAGCAAGGGATAAGGGGGAATGCCGGTGCAATGAATGTTGGATCATTCTGCTCTACTGAATGAAAGAGCAGACTCGAGGGAACGAAGAGACGATTCCTGACGATTTTACTTATGGTCATATGGAATAGGGCCCATTTTCGGGATTGAACAGCAAAACATCGGGGTACTAAAACCTAATTGTACAGTCGGTGTTTGATGGAATAACAAACTTATTTTGTTCAGTATTACTGTTATATTTATTGGAGTATCCCACGTAGTTGCAGACAGGGATATCAGATGTCTTGTGCATGACGTGTCTATGAGGTTTAGATCGATATTTAATGCAATGCCACACAAAATGTTCTAGGGATGTGAAGCCCTTGGAAAAGAAAGGAGAGTGAGATGGGTCGTTTCAGATGGACTCCGTTCCAGCTAACATTAAATTTTGTCGAATGCTTATGTGAACAACACTGAACCTATAGTGAACGAAAAAAAATGGTAAAGTGAAGCATTGGATATCAGATAACTGCAAGTCTGTAGATCAATAAAATAAAACATTTTATTGAACTCACAGTTTGGGTAGGGAACAAACAACTTAACAGAAAATATGAGTTATCTCTAAAGAAATACGTTTGTCGAATTCATTCAAACAAACGTGAGTGATGTTATCACATGAATGACTCTCTGGAGAACTGAAGCATTCATAAATGTAAGCATCCTGGTCATGCACCAGCCACAGATATTTCACACTGGCAGAAGTCATTGATTCTTGAATATGGGTAAACCATGGATTTTGCTCATGAAAGAAGTATGTTATCCGATTCTAGCAGTCATTTGCATTCCAGGTAAATCATTCTAGTCTGTTTGTTTTTGAGTAAGTGTTTTTCTTTCATTGTTAATGTCCTACTGAGAAAAGAACTAATTGCCAATGTCGATGTTTTATAACACAATGTTACCAAAAGAAAAATCAACAATTGTTTGTGAATACTTTCAACTCTTCCTAATTTCTCAACATATTATTGCTGTAATAATAACGTAATATAACCGACGTGTGCAATTTTCTTTTTTCTTTAATCGTTACACTGCCAGACTACAGTGGATAGAATACTGATGTTACTGGCATAAAAAAAGTCTCACTCGGTAAGTGGTTAGCACTGCTGCCTCGCAGCTTCAGGGAACTGAGCACAATTCCATTTTCGGACAACAGTCTGCATGTAGTTTGTTCGTTATCACCGTCTTTTTGTGAGCGTCAGCCGCGGGACCTGGTTGCCTCTCACAGTTGAAAACTGTGAATGTGAGGTGAAATTGCAATGAGAAATTGTCCATCGTGGGCAGGACGTGTAAGGTAGGTGCATCAGCCAGCAGTAATTCGGGGATAGCTTGATTCGGGTCACGGGTCTGGTTGGACTTCTCTTTGCAGTGTAACTGTGCAGTTGTTAGACGGAATGGTCTGAACTGCTCTGTAATGAAGCCACGAATTATGTTGAAATGTTGATACTAAGTATCTTCACGCTTATTTCAATCATGCATTGGAACACTGATATAAAAGTGAGGGGTGGGATATAATAGTGATATAGTCGCTGGACTATTAAAGCAGACACCCAGATGATGTGCTGGACTGTTGTTTTGGCATCACACCACAGTCAACGTTGGATTCTGAATTTTTGAAAATGTATTGAATAAATGCAATGCTCACACATGCACATATAAATCTATTTGGTAAATTTGCTTTTGCAGAATTGTATTTGTAGATACATTCTGTTCTTTTCAAAGAGCACGTAATCTGCAGACAGCCATTTCTTTTTGATAATCCATGGAACTTTTAATGAATTTACACTTTGGGAATAGAACTATTCAGACAAAAAGTTGGAAATCATACGGACTCTAACTTCACACCACTTATGCATTTTCTAAGCTGGTGTGTCACTTTTTTTGTGAACATCCTAAGTTAACTCGGGAATGTGACGTGATAGAAGTTCTGACGTTTACATTTTAATGAATCGAAAACTGCAACCCTTTCTCCAAGATGAAAGATTTAACAGCAATCTGGGTTTGTCCAATATGATGCATCAGAGTATGACATCTTGATACGTTGTGATCGATTCTTTGACCTACGATCATACTCCACGATGTACGTGACGGAGGATCAGAGCACTGAAGGCTCATACTTCCAAATAAACCTGTTCTAACAAAGCTGGTGATGTGTGCATTTTAATTTCGTTTACCCTAATCGAAACTGATATTTCCACGTCATAATCCAATGATAACCAGGTATCCATCGCTGATTGTTGAGAAAACCTTACTCAGGTCACGAACGTTCATAATGGATGTAAACTACCATCCTTACCTCGTCAGGTGGACAAGGAATTGCATATACATAACAATGTATTTGTCTCTAAACTTCACTTGGAGAATGAGACGTGGGCAATGAATGCCAGCCAAGCCAATGACACCACCATACAATCAACTTTTTTTTAAACTACTAAACCTTCCTGTCTCTCTTACAGCGAATTCGATGACTATTTTGATTCTCTTGCGAGGGGACTGTGGTCTTTCCAAGTGTATCTCGGTTTACATGGTGGCTATGGCAACTTCAGATCTATTTGTCATTATCATCAATTCTGTAGTGTATCGCATTTTTGAACTATTATTTTCCATTTCCCTTCTTGTCTTACACGCCTGTATGCTTATTCATTGCATACATGACGACCATCACTCTCGATCTATCTGTTTGGTTCACCGTTTCATTCACGTTTGATAGATTTGTGATGATCTGCTGTCACGACTTTAAAAGAAAGTATTGCACAAAAAGAACCGCAATCACATTATTAATAATCATCTCAGCCCTGATCTTATTGAAGAATATTCCGGTGTTGTTTGCATATGAGCCTGAGAAGATCGTTCAAAAAGTCCAGTGGGGCTGTAGAACAAGTGCAACTTTCTTAGCTTCTCCTCTTGCGATGATGTTTGTCTGGGTTTACAGCACCTTGGTTGCTTGGATTCCATTTCTACTAATATTCGTGTTCAATTCTTTAACCGTCTACCTCATTTTCGTGGCAAATAGAAGGCGTATAGGACTCCAGGGGCACAGAAATGGGAATCATAACAATTCAATGGGCGAGAATCGGAGGAAATCTATCCCTTTTATTATTCTCTGTGTCAGTCAGTTTTCTAATGCTTTGGATGACATATTCCTTATGTTTGGTCATTACCCAAGTGTCAAACCCTAATTATTACCGAGGCGACTTCTCAAAGCCTGAATATATCGCAACAGAAACAGGAAATATCTTGAAGCTGTTCAGTTGTTTCCTTAATCCTTGTATTTATGCAGCAACACAGAACAAATTCAGGGAAGCGCTGCTGAATATGATGAGACCAAAATGGAAACAAATCCCCAGAATCTGTTAAAAAAATAAAGAGCGTGTCTATTTTGACAACATAATATCGTCGCTGAGTTTTCATTTCATTTAATTCTAAAGTAATAGATTTTTCTTAGATTATGGTAATGTACATGCAACAAAAACAAGTATTTCGCTTACATTAAGTAGTTTTGATGTGGGACAAATCATTCTGCATTATTTTCTGTAATTTATAATTTATTTTTATGTTGTTACAGATAGTATCTTTTTTTAAAGGAAAAAATACAACTTTGAGAGTCAATGTTAACACAAAAAGTACAATGAAGGTGGGAGTGATGTCTCACCTGTAATTTAACGTCAAAGGAATCTGAACACATACCAGGATTGCTTTTAAATTTAGACTGGAAACAAAACAAGATTACAGTCTTTCTTGACAATGCAGCTAGTGTGTGTGTGTGTGTGTGTGTGTGTGTGTGTGTGTGTGTGTGTGTGTGTGTGTGTGTGTGTGTGCGTGTGTGTGTGTGTGTGTGTGTGTGCGTGCGTGTGTGTGTGTGACGTGTTTGTGTGTTTTTTTATTTGTTTAAAACTATTAACTCTGCTGAAACTTGAAGTGTGTTTGGCTATGTAAGTACACAGAATACATCTGCAGTTAGGAGATAACGTCTCAGGTCTTATTTTGTCAGAGAGTCAAAAACCTGACTTTCGCAGACCTGAGAGTGTATTGCTCGAAAAAAAAACACTGCAGGTCATTCAGCATTCGAGGAGCAGGACAATCGACGTTTCGGACCGGAGCCCTTCATCAACGAATCCTGGGATGCTGTCTGACCTCATTGCTTTTCCAACAACACACCCACAACTCTGAACTCAGCATCTGCAGACCTCACTGACTCCCTGATTTTCACACAGCATCATTCACTAAAACAACTCCTAGGAGCCAACACTCAGATGAGAACGAAATTGCTGCAGACTGCAGGTATCAATCAGAAACACATAAAAAAAATTGAGAAAAGAGTTGAAGAATGTGTGAAATCCTGATAGAGACAAATCTGCATACTTGATAAAAATGCTGACGAAAATACATGTTTGATCAAAAGAGTCCTTGATGCTGAATCTTAGCTTCACCTCTTTTACTGTCATCCTTACTTATTGAACAAGTAAAAGAAAAGAATCAGCGTTGAGTTTTGTGTGCACATTACATCGTTTTAGTATTGGATATTTGCTGCGGCTGACTTTATGTTATTAATGGTTCTTTTTAATTTGTACAGATAGCTCATCCTTTTAAAGGTAATATTTTCTGTCTCAGGAGTCAAAGCTTTAAAAAGCAATGGGCGTCAGGAGTAAAATCTGACCATTAATTATTTGGAAATCATACTAGAAAGATACAAGTATTTTCTCGCTATCCGGCTTATTGTGCGGTACTGAATAAAGTGTAGTTTTTTTTTGACCAGTCGGAACAGGCAATCTTCCTTAATTAATTGATAACACAAGCAGTCATAGCACTTATCACTCAGTGATAACTTCATTCATGAACGGTACATTTACTGAAACAATAGGAAACCTTTAGAAGAAGAATTGTGAAGAAGCGAACAATATTCCCCAAACGTGTGTGGACACCTCTGTACCAAGGTCTGAGATGTCTCGGATCGAGCTGACAAGGCTCGAAAGGGGAAAGGTGAGCATCCAGAAGTCTTGGTATACATGGGTGCGAACGACGTATGTAGAATGGGATGAGGACGTGAAAAATGAATATAGGCAGTTAGTTTCACAGTTAAATGCAGGATAAGCAGAATAGAGTTGTCAGGCTTGCTACCTATAACACGGGTTTATGTGTGCAGCTGAACACGTGGTTGCAGAGCTGGTGCAGCGGGGAGGGCTTCAGATATGTGCATCATCGCAATAAATTCTGAGGAAGATGGGACCTGAACAAGAAGGACGTGTTGCACCTGAACTGGAGGGGCACCAGTTTGCAATAGGTGTTCAGGAAGGTTTATACTAGTTTGGCAGAGCTATGGGAAAGGGAGTTACGTATTAGACGTGAGGGGTAGCTGATGAACAGGCAGAGAAAGCGAGAACAGAGTCTGTGAGGGAGGATAATCACTTAACAGTTCAAAGTTGCAGTCAGTGTGTTTGATTGTAGTGTGTCTATTTTAACACAAAACGAGTTAGGAATATCGTTGATGAACTTATAGCATAGGGGTAGGAATTGTTCTTGGATGTTCCGCAGTTTTCACGGTTCACCATTAAAAGGAAGGGAAGTAAAAGAGGTGCTGGAGTGGAATTGCAGTAGTATCACAGCTGCAGAAAAGGCGTTCGTCGAGGAGAGTTTACTTATTGAGTCAGGATGGGTGAAAGTCAGAAACAGGAAAGGGAATCTTAATTTGCTGGGAGGTTTCCCCAGATCTCCAATACCAACAGAGACCTGGAGGAGCAGATTAGATGGCAGATTTTGGAAAGGTGCCAAAGTAACAGGGTTGTTGTAATGGGTGACATCAACTTTCATAATATTGGTTGGCACATCCTTATGGAAAATAATTTGGATTGATCAGATTCTGTCGGGTGTGTCTGAGAATTATTTCTCACTCAGTGTGGAGATGGGCCAACTAGAGCGCAGGTCATTTTAGATTTGGTACTTAGCAACGAATCAGGTCAGGTGGCAGATCTCTCAGTTGGAGACCATTTCGGTGATAGTGATCACAACTTCTTGATCATTATAATTGGCATGGTGAGGGTGAGGAGCAGGCATTATGGGAAAGTATTTAATTGGGATGGGGTTGGGAGAATGACAATTCTGTTAGCTGTAGTATCTCATCCGTTTGTGATTTTCATTAACTGATCAGGAACTGTAAGTGTTGATTAGTAAGTTTGCCTGTAAAACGAAAGATGGTACAGTTGTGGATAATGTGGAGGCCTGTTGTGTTTTAACAACGAGACATTGAAAGGGTGCAGAACTCGTCAGATTAGTGGAATACGTAATTCAACTTGACAAAGAGAGAAGTGATTCGTTTTGTAATTCGAATTGGAATGCAGATTACAGGTTTGAAGGCACGTTTTGACAATGTTGGGGAATAGAGTTATTTTGGGATTCATGTACACGGATCCCTCAAAGTTACCACTCAAGTTGATAGGGTTCATAAAAAAGCGAATGTTTGGTGGATTTCAGTAGCGGGGGGCGGAGTTTAAGAACCACAAAGTTATGCTGCAGCTCTATTCAACTCTAATTAAGTAACACCTGGAATATTCTGTTCAGTTCTGGTCGCCTCATGATAGGAAGGATATGCAAGCTTTAGAGAAGGTGCAGTGGAGATTTATTAAAATGCTTTCTGGATGGAGAGCATGTCTGATGAAGCGAGTGTTTTTCTCATTGGATTGACGAAGCTGAGAAATGGCTAGATGGAGGTGCACGAGATGATGAGAGGCAAATACACGCTGGGTAGCCCAACAGTTTCTCCGAGGCCAGAAATATATATCACGACTGTGCATAATCTTATAGTGATTGGAGAAAGGTTTTTGGCGAGACGTCAGAGGTAGGTTCTTTTTACACAGAAATTGGTGGGTCCATGGAATGAACTGTTATTGTGCACAGGAACATGTATGATAGTAAAATGAAGAGTATGCCAATCAGTTTGACTGTAGGTTGAGATGAAACCTCGACTCAACATGGAGGATCGAATGGCCTATTCTCTGCTACACTGTTCTATACTGTCTTTTCTGTGTTTACAGTACCTTCAGACCATTACGTCTACTCCATATTTAAAATGATTATTGCTGACCATAAATCTTATTAAACGTTATCCGCTTGTTCCCCCGCCAGTTGTATCCTGGAGCCTTCAGGAATATGCAAAGCTACGTTTTGGAAATATTTACTTTTAAGGCCTCAACCATTCTCTGCAGCAGTAGATCATTAGGCTCACCATTCTCTGAATGAAAAACGTCATCCTTAATCATGTACTAAATGTCTTCCTTCATGCCCTTGGACTGAAATCTATGGTTGCACTTCACAGTTACATGGTGAGAAAACTATTGCAGCTTACTTTATTCTCTTTCATGAAAACAATATTGTCTCCTCTACGTACGGATATCTATTGTTTGGTTCAATGTGAGCATGTTTGTCTCACTGCCTAAAACAGAAATTGTAGTGCACCATGTACTTCAAAGGCTGCAGGACTTGTTGAACCTACAAATGTCCTGTTTGGGTTTTGCTTCGGCGAAAGGATAGATGCAGAGGATTATCGACCCTTACACAACAGATACAATGAATAACACACGCCGATATCGAGCTACTCCCTGTGAGTGATCTACATCGGACCTCACCATACCATTGCTTATAAATATTCAACTCATTTAAATAAAAATTTGGTGTTGTCTGTTTTCCTCACTATGAACCTGATGCTCTCCATGTCTTGGCCTACCATATCCTTCCAATACGGATCACAAACTATTTTCCTGTATTTAGGCACACGTTGTCACAATAGATTAATTGAATCAGTTGAATTTTGTCTGTTGAAACGTGGAAAACAGTCTTGAAAAATTCAGAACGAACGAAGTATGATTTCAAATTGGCAGCTCACTCTGATGTTGGATGCACTTACTGAAGTGTTAGCTTTCTCATATTTTCGTCTTTGAAAATAATTTTCTCCGTCAAATAATCCAATTATAAGTCGAAATGCACTTTAATTGACAGCACCATTAAAAACTCGTTTTGCTTTGAATGGAATGGGGGAGATCTTGAGAGGATGATGAACGAAATTATGAATGCTGGGTGCTGGTGTCAGCTAAAAAGTAAACAGAATTCTCATCAAATCTACTGCACAAACTACTATTTCATTTCAGAGCGATCTTGACTGTGATTATCTTTGCTACATTTTAGCCTTGGATAGAAAATGGGGAGAATTACGAATCACACAGGGGTCACGATGGATATTGAACTGGAGTCAACAATTTATCTGTTGCCTCATGTACGCTTTTTGCAGTTTATTTCCGGTAAACGAAGATATGTCGCTCTTTGAAAAACAATTTAAACAAAAAACCTGCATACAAAAATGGAGGATGTGACAAAGATCATAAAATTGCATGAATAACTTGCGCCACGGAATTCTGAGGAACGGATTGGCAAGTATATGGAAAAGCAATGCCGAACTAGGGATAGTCAACATAGGTTTGTTCGAGGAAAATCTTGTCTCAGAAATTTCATTGACTTTTTAACTGGATGAACCGAAAGAGACATGAAGGCAGGGCGGTAGGAGTTGTGCATATGGGCTTTGGTCAAGGCATTGACTAGGTTGCGCATTGTTAGGCTATGTAGCAAATTGAGATGATATCGAAATCAGGGAGAGCTTGACAATTGAATGGAAAAGTTGGTTTGACTATAGGAAACAGTGGGGCAAGCGACACTTTATTATTCAGATTGGTGTCCTGTCATCAGCAGTGGGGATGGGTGAGGTTTGACTGTTGCTTGTCTTTTGCATAAACGATTGGGATGCGAAGTCTGTAGTCATGGTTAGCCATGGGGAATGACACCAAAACTGTTTGTATATTCGACAGTGAAGAAGATTATCTAAGAATTCAAAGAAATCCTGATCAGTTAGGTCAGTTAGCTGAAGGGTGGCAGGTGGAGTTTAATTTAGATAAAGATGATTGCGTTCATTTTGTCAACAGAAGGGAAGGCAGTAGTTACACACTTAATGTTATCGTATTGTCGAACACAGATTGAGATCGAGAGTTTCTGATTCATATTTCGTTGACAATTGCACCACATATAGGCAGAGTTGTGAAGAAGGCATTTAACACACTCGGCTTCATTGTTTAGAACGTTGAAGGTATGAATTGAGACGTCATTTTGAGACTGAACATGATGGTGGGGAAGCTACTTGTTTAGGGTTATGTACAACTCTGGTCGCCCTGCTACTGGTATCAAAGCATTTACTTGAAGATGCTACAGTTAAGATTTAAAAACATGATCCTGAGACTAGACGGTATGTGTTATAAGGAAATGATAGATCTGTTCGCTGGGGCACAGGACATTGAGGGGTGAACTTATAATAGTTTATAAGACTTGCGGGCAAAGAAATAAAGATTAAGAAAGGTCTTTTTTCCATCGGGTAGTGCACTTCAAAACCAGATGGCATATTGTAAAGTTAGAACAGAAAGGTTAAAATCGATCTGATTGGCAATTCTTTCATACAGAGAGTGGCCTGTATATGGAATGAATGGCCTCAAGACTTTTTTGGCGCATGTATGATTACAACATTTAGAAGACATTTGGACACAATCAGGAAAAACAGAAACGTTCTGAGCAATATGGAAATGGAACATAAATAAAGAGATTAGACTACCAAATAACTTAAGCTGTCCAATAACACAATAGATCATCCTAACTGAACAATGCTGTTCCAAACGCTTGCAACAATCCATATAAAACACCCTTGGAACCAAATATAATTTTCAAACACAGTGTCTTAAATGAGAGAGGTCAGAGAGAGATGACCAGCATGGAACCGCTGCAACTTCTGAACTGCCTGGCTCCTTTCAGCGAATAACCTGACTGCCAAAACCAGATCAAAGTTGGAGTGGAAGAAATTGCCACTCCATATCCATTGTGGAAGTTTTTATTCCCTTACTCTTGAATGTCTCTGGGCTGAAGCAGTATCTATTAGCTGAAATCAAACTGGCCCTAACAACCCTCCATCCCACACTTATTGTAGCCTGTGTTTGTTCATGAACTCTCCGGTAATTCCTTTAGGTTCTCATCCTCCTGCTGGTACTCAGTTAATTTCTCTGAACGAAGGTTTTCTACTTTGCCATTCATTTGCTTCTGTTTTGTCCCAAGCATTCGATCAAGTAATAACTCTCATCATTCCATTTTAAACTTCTTATCTACCTTCTTTGATCACTTTTCTTTCAAATGTTGACCTTATGACGTCATTTTCACACCGTCTGCAAAAACAAAAACATATGTTACCTGCAAACGTTCAGCAACGGAGTTTTCATTGGCTTTTCAACCAAAGTCGGCAGAACTCCGGACTGTGACCCAGCTGCATCGTCAGCAAGGAGAATTGTATTCCTGCAGCTGAAATCTTGTTCAGGACTCCTACCACAATTTCTCTACTCTTCACTGGGCACTCTAACCTCACTCTAATTGAGCACTTCTTGTCTCAACATGAAATCTAGTTACTTGCATTTTTTTTCTGTCGACATTCCTTCAAAGGTACATATCCCGTTATCTTCCAACTTCAAAGATAGAGAGGAACCTGTTATTATTCACATTATAAACTCTTTACCTGCTTCGCTGACATTGGAGAATGAAGTTCACCTACGTAATGACCTGACAGTTTTTCCTTAACTGGACTCTGACTAGGTTCTGCATTCTTCTACAGCTTTTTAGATCCCACAATGCTTTCAGTTCATAAAGTAACAAAATTTACTGGCTTGTCCGATTCTCTTCCTTGTGGCTTCCCAATGGTTTTTATCACACATCAACACCGTGCGTTCAAGTGGCCTAGTTAATCGCAGTGAAAGCACTGGAGATTTTTAACTTCCATTTCCCCTTCACGGCTTTCCCTTTCAGCCTTTAGTAAGTTATCCTTGTGTTCTTCACCGAGATCAAACTTTCTGTTGCTACGTTGGGATTTTCCTTTTGCGCTATTTCTGTTACTTCCGGATTGAAATCGATGTTGGAAGCGAAGTTTATTTAGTCAACCAACTCGTCTTTTCTTCAGCTAATCTTACTGTTTTAACTTTTAGCTCTTCCGCATGATTTCCCACATTTCGAGAAGTGATTTTTGTTGAACTTCAAAAAAATAATCTTGTCTCTAAAAGCGACATAATTTTGCTGTATCTTTAACGCCCATATCTGTCTATCAAAATAACTTCATTTATTCCTTTAAATCTCAATGTAGGTTTAACTATAGACCCTCCGTAAGTGACTGAAACGCTGTCTGTGGGTTTCTGGCAAAACCTCATTTGCACTTAAAATGGCTATCTTCACCTCCTCATCCTCCGCAAGTACCTATTCTGATAGTGATGCAAATAACCTACTAGCTCAACCGACAGCAAAACCCACATGGTCACTGGCCACTTCATTTGTTTAGCTCCCTTGTCAAATGAGATGAAAAAAGGCTTTTACATCCTTCTAATCCAATATCGTCCATGATTGAATCCATTTGAACAAATTCCCAACAGGCCTTTCGCGGCCATATGTTTGCTCTCTTCCTCACTCAGCTTACCTTCAGTCTTCACCACCATCCTTTTAAGCTGACTTTCCTTCTATGTGTTAATTTATGTAGTTCAAACTTTCTTTCTCTTTGTTTCCTTTCCTCCCGGTACCTTGCTTTTTATTCTGCAAGGTCATTTAGTTCTTTTTTCTCTTAATTCGGCTCTTAATTGTAACTCATACAGTTTCAAGTCTTTTTCCCTTTCCTTTTCTATTTCATCTATCTCAAGCTGTTTCATGTTCAGTTGAATGTTTTGCTAAATCTAAAGCTTCTGCTGGCGTTTCCAGAAAATTCAAATGCTGACTGATTGTTTTAGTTACCTTTTCTTGCCTCATGGAAGGAGGCAGCTTCATCGCCAGCTTGACTCGGAAGTCCAGCAGCTTCTCCTTGATCGCCTTTTGGAAAATCACAAAGTCACTTTTTCCACCCCAAGTAAACTCTCGGTGACTGAAGAAGCCATGACTACATCACTAACTGCTTAAAACTAACAAGTACAAGGCCCAGCCCAGCAGACACTAAACGCGACCAATCGCCAAATTCGAGTCCTACAACCCTTATCCCAAATCAAAACCTTAAAGCAAAGCTGCCTAGACACCCCAGACATCATGAAGCAGCCAGACTCCCTCACAGCTGTTAAGTTCCAAACATTTCTGTCTTTTTTAAGCGGTTGTGTAATGGATATTCCAGGACTGATGCAGCTAGTTCAAACACCCAGTTTAAACAAAGCAGATTGTATTTACTCACAAACAAAATAATATAAAATTTAGAATCACATAGCTATTTGGACACTGAATCGACTCTTTTGCAACTTAATGATGCTCTTCCAAATTACTGAAACGTCCCACAAACTCACTTTGTCCACAAGAGAATTTCAAACTCAGGTTCTTGAAGGAGAGATGTCAGAGGAGACGGAATCGGCATGAAAGTGCTTCACTGGGTCCGCAGCAGCGTTTTTGCGTTCCAACCTAAAGCTTGAAACGTACCTTTAAAAACAACAGCTTGCCAAAACCATTTCCCGTGGTGACATTATTTTCTGTGGTGATGTCATTTCCCATAGTTGCGTCATTTCCTGCTCTTTTTATCAAGGGCTGGAATGTGGTATCCTGGTCACTGTGTTTTTTGGTGATGTTGTCCCAGTCGAAGGGGTGCCCGTCCTCATGTGTGTGTGGTTCATTTCATTTTGTTGCAAATTGATGTTCATGTATCCTCACGAATGGTTTTCTGCCTGTTTGTTCAATGTGGTATTTAGTGCCGTTCTTGCAAGGTAGTTTACAGAAAAAAAGCCTTCTGATGAACTTCAAACATCCAATAAAGAAAGCACGCAAAAGTAATGTCATATACAAAATAGTGTGATGACAATACGTCTGGAAACATACCTTCCAGCTCAGCAAGCAAACTTACATCCAAAAGTTAGTTTGTGTTTAACGACAGACAAAATAAAAGCTGAAATTGTCAGGGAATTACTTAGGTGTGTCAGAGAAATTGACATTTGGGGTAGAGGAAGAAAAACATTAATTAAAATTGAGGGACGTGGAATGAGGAAATGAACAGAGAGAGAGGAAAAAGAGACAGAAAAGAAACAGAGAGAAGTTCTTCACTGAGCAAAGTGAGAGAGAAGAAAGTGAGAGAGAAATAGAGAGTAAAGAAATGTACTCTGTACATTCTCATGCGGATGATTCTAAAGCTTTCTTTTTTCAATTGAAACGTTGGCTCAGATGATGGAACGGTTCGAGGAGTTATGGCTAACGGCAATTCATATACAACTGTTTGGCAAAGCTATGGAGGTATTTGTCTCGCTCTCAAATGAGGAATCAAGGGACTATGAAGAGGTTAAACAGTCTATTTAAAGTGTTCATCAATTGACAGTGGAAGCATACAGACAACGGTTCACAACGATAATGAAGGAAACAGGTCAGACTTAGGCTGAGTTTCAAAGAATTAAACATGGTCATTTTGCTTGTTGAGTAATAGCTTTAAAAATTGATAAGGCCACTGAGTCTCTACGAGAGATTCTTCTGCTGGATGAGTTTAAAAACTCACTTTTAAAGCTGGTCAGAATTCATGTGGAGACACAGAATGTTCAGGAAATGGGAATGACAGCAGAATTAGCAGATGAATATATGTTGCTTCAGAAAACAAGATTCCGAACAAGATTTCGACCTGTGAGGGATAGAAGTTAGGAGAAGAAGGGAGATCCTAAATTACATAAAAAAGAATGGAGAGCACTGGTAAGATTTTTAAAACGATGCCCAACAGGAACGAAAGGAGGGGAAAGACATCAGGTGTTTCCACTATGGTAAAATGGGACATGTAAAGTCGCAGTGCAGGTCAGTCAAGAAAGTTGCTGTGAAAAAAAAATTGTGGGGAGCGAATCTCAGCCAGAGGTATTCGTGAAGATAATAAAATAACCACAAGACGAGCCGAGGATCTGCAGTAGAATGCACAGCCTATGCAGGAGCTCCGTATGTAGTCAGAACATTATCTCAAAAAAGAGTTCGTGTTGGCGGCTAAAGTTTATTCCAAAACAACGGGGAAGGAATAGAAATGTACGTCATCTGTAATGTTCAACATTGCCTTATTAGTTTTACCAAACATTAATCACTTGCATCGTCCTATTTCTGTTGTATAGACATTTTTTTAAGCTACATCTGCAGTTCAAATTACACAAGGAGTCATTAAGAAGATTACTGACATTTTATCAAGTTTGTACAATTTGCTTACATTCAGCCTGGTCCTGAAAGCCGGTTCTGACTTTTTGCCACAGACTTGTTAAATTTGCAGATCCTTACTTCTAGAATTTGACATTTTCCCATCATGAAATGTTAAACTTTCCCCACAATACCAAACCTAGGCCTGATCATTCATAATATGGCAAACTGCAGGAACAGAACGGGCACTGTTCTGATCAATTGTAATATACTTGTCCAATTCTATGTTTCACGTGAAATGCTCCAGCAAGGAGTATATTGTACGCTGGATGAAAAGCATTTAGCTCATGACTTTGACCAAAGTTGCATAGCTGAGTCATTTGTTCATTGTCATACAAAATAATAGTCCACCATTGCCTCGTCTGTTTGCCCTCTCAAAGACTCATAAGACTTCAGTCTTGCCTTGCTGCTTAGCATGAACCCAGAGCAGGATTGTTGTCAAGGTTTCGCCAGGCTTCATTGCATTCCAGAGAGATCATTTGCACAGGGCTCCCCATAGCACAATAACTCTGCGACAGACTCTGGTAGTAGTCAAGAAGATTGGGCACAGTCAGCCTGACACTCAAAGAAAGTTTGGACTCAACTGTTGTATGTCCAATGGTGTTGGAGGGAAGGCAAACTTTGGTGCCAATGTCGACTATCTTTGATCCAAGGATCTATGTCATATATCGCCAAAGAAAGTCATGACTCTAAATACACTAAAATATATCTCTTGAGTATATTCAGTGGCCGCCATTGCCTGCTGTTGGAGAGAACTCCACATGTTCACTGTTCTCTAACTGAATAAATGTTCCCTCACCTCAGTCATACACCATATCTTGCGACTTTGACACCTGGTGAAAGAGTCACGAGCTAGGGGAAAGATCCTCCATGCATCGGTCAGTCCAGCAACGTTAAAAACTATACACTACAGTCAGATCATCTCTCATCCTTCTAGACTGCATTGAATAAACGAATATTCAAAACAGTCTCTCTTCGTGGACAGTTCTGCTGGCTCTCATGACAGCCTTATGAACCTTCACTTCACGTCCACTCTGGCAAGTTTACTCTCTCTCAGCGAGTGAGAACAAAACCACTCGTGATTCTCTAAGCGTGGTCTCACAGAGCCCTTTTAAAACTGTAGTTTCGTTTACAGATTGCAGCCAGGTCTAAAACAAATAACGCCCACTTAAAACTTTCCCTTTAATGGTTTATGGCAACAGCAATTGAAGGCATGAACAGATGAACTCCTGAGACTTCACGTTTTGTTTAACAACAGTGGGATAGAATGCAAGCATTCCACTCTTGACCTCTGTGTCAAACACAACCCCATTAACGTCATGTAAAAACTGAAAATACCTTGATTGATCTTTCTCTTTAAAAAAAACAGCGTGATTGAGTCATATAGCATGGAAACAAATCCTAACATCCAATTCCTGCAATCGACAATGTTCTGAAGTAATTTTCACTTGCTGCAGAAATGCTGTCTGAACAGTTTTGTGATTTCTGCATTTGCTACTTTCGGATACATTACTCAACACTCGAATACATTACATCAATCAGCGATTAATGGATCCAAAGCATGAAAATGAAATGTTTGATCATCACGTTCTGTTCTCTAATGAGAGAGAGAGATGACTATTGGAGGCTTTTCCCTGAGATTCAGAACACCTCAGACGTGGAGAGATGTTAGAAAGGAGAGTCATTCATGCTGAATTCATGTGGCATGTTAACCGGCTCTAATGCTCTCAATGTGCATTTCAAACATAGCTTCGAACAATCTGAAATGCTGGACTCTATAGCAAACGTCAGTTTGTGAACACATGGATAAGGAGAGTGCATTAAATGATTGAAACCTACATGAAAGTAAATAAATTTTAAAATGATTCATTTAGGCAAACATAACGACGTTCTATCAAAACTACTGAAAGGTGCTTCTGATCAGCAGGAACATTGTATGAGCAGAAGATTTCTTTTCTCTGGAACAAAGGCCACACATCCTGCTTCTGCCTCAATACCACAGTTGTAGATAGCCACTCAGTGGTGTCGCTGTATTCTTGAACTAACAATAGAAAATATTCGATTTGTGCGTGCATTTGCCGCTTTAAAGTCATCACAAGATCACAATATTTCGCAAATGACCGTCCTCTTTGTTTATAATAGTGCCGAATGAAAATGGTTCGAAACTCACGAGATATGCTCCAACGGGTTATATTCCTGAAGGAAATAGACAAAAGCCAGTAGTTTGCAGGTGATTCAGCCACACAAGATTCGCTTCAAATTAAGTTCGTTGAGGGGTATCTATCTTGAGTCATTGGTCACGCAGTTTTGTTTTTGAGCGAGAATGATTCTCTGGCCAATTATTGCAGCCTCTCTCTTTACTTATCGGAGGACACCTTTCACTCCTGAAACTGTTCCACCTACGTTATCTTCCTATTTTGTCCAGTCGGCTCTGGGGGGCACAGTGCACAGGACAATGTGGTACAATATCCCTGAGATGTTTCGACTTGGCTCCCATGCCCTCCAATCTCATTGTCCAAGACATCCCTCCATCTGCGCAACAAATCCTTGACCCGGATAGTGCACAGTTTTCCCTAAGTTCTTATCAATTGGAGGATTCATAAACATAATGATCATGTTTCTTTCCCACGATTTTCATACTACAACTCTACCTGCACAGCTTAGGGCAGAAGTGAATACGTGTATGATTTGAATCTGTAATCCCCAAATAGCATATCAGCAACGTACTACCTCAAGGTCCAGAAGAAAACTAAACTCACAAGTTTCCTTGAAAATGCAATCGTGTGTTTGAAAAATGATTTTCAACATCAGACAGATGTTCGTAGAAAATGCCCAATAAATTCTGACAATGTCTGCTTTTGTTAAGATTCTATTGCAATTAGGTAAGCTGATAGAAAGTGGCATACGGAGAGACTGATTGATAATCAATTTAGGAAAATTACTTTCACAAGATTATCAGGACTGCATTTCTTTTCTAAATCTCGATCACATCACTTCAGGCATTCTGCATTCCCCTCATGATTCTGAATCTGAATAAAAGTCATGCAACTCTTCTGGTTTGATACAAACCATGTCTGCCTTGACAAATCAAGTGCACGTTTAAAAACTTCTAAATTTTTAGAAGTGTGTCTTTCTTTTCTACACATCGGGTTCGTGGAGGTCCATTAGTTCATTCATTAGTTGATTCATTTCCATCGCATTTCCTGTAACACTGCTGTTTCTTGCTTTCTGTCCAACGGCTCCGCCCTTGTACGGACCCTTTCACCAAGGGGAACATGTGTTTTGGTCTTCGCTAGCTATGTTTCTCATTTTTTGATTTTTTTTTCACGCTTTATACATCCCCACAACCACCCCCGCCCCCTTCCCCCACCTCCCCGCGAATCCTTCCTGTTCCAAGGACAGAAAACCGGTCTCCCAATTTATGTACATAAATTCAACTCTTCAAACTAGAAAATATTATGGTTAATCTTTTCTGAACCCTTTCAGTTATAATTTGATCGTTTCAAAAGCTTCCATTTCTGTAATTTTGGTCTTATCATTTTCTTTTCAACATTGCAGGAGACGTTGTTTTTACTCTTTCACTCAGACAATTCCCAACATCTGGAAACAAAAACACTGAAGAGTATTATAATCTATCGTTATCATTCCCAAACTGTAGTGGGATCAAGGGTAGCGAGTTAATGTTAAATGTATTCGATTACACCATGGAATTGCAGACAGGAACATCAGAAGTTTTGTGCATGACATGCCAATGAGGTTTCAAACAATATTTAATGCAATGTCACACAAAATGCTCTTGGGAGAAGTGAAGTCCTTGGAATGGAAAGTACAGTGGGATGTGTAATTTCAGTTAGAACACTGTTACAGCTGAAATCAAAGTTTGTCGAATCCTTATATGAACATGATTGAAACTATAGGGAACTAAAACATTGGACAACTCAAGTAAACCATTGGATGTCAGATAACTGAAAGCCAGTAGGTCAGAAAGATAAAACATTTTATTGAACTCATGGTCTGAGCAGGGAGCCGACGATTTAAAAGAAAATATAAGTTATCGCTCAAGAAAAACGTTTGTCTAATTCATACAAACTGACGTGAGTAATGATATCACATGAATGACTCTCTGGAGACCTGATGCATTCATAAATGTAAGCATCCTACTCATGCACCAGCCACAGATAGCTAACACTGGCAGAAGTCACTGATTCTTTGAATATGGGAAAACCATGGATTTTGTTCATGAAAGAAGTATGTTATCCGATTCTCGCAGTTATTTGCATTCCAGGTAAGTCATTATTGTCTGTTTGTTTATGAATCAGTGCTTTTGTTTCATTGCTGATGCCCTACTGTGAAAAGAGCCATTTGCCAATGTCAATGTTTTAGAACACGATGTTACCACAACAAAATCATCAATTGTTTGTGGACACTTTCCACTCTCTATGTCTATGGGGTTAATTTGCATTTGTAGAATTGCATTTGCAGATGCATTCGATTCTGTTCAAAGAGCACGTAATCTGTGGGCAGTCGTTTCTTTTTTGATAATCCATGGAACTTTTTCTGAATTCATTCTTTGGGAATAGAGCCGTTTTGAAACAAAATTTGAAAACATATGGATTCCAGCCCCACACCGCATTGTCTAAGCTGAGGTGTCACTGTTTTTGCACACCTTAAGTTAACTCGGGAATGTGAATTGAATGAAGATCTGGGATTAACGTTTTAATGAATGGAAAGCCGTAACCCTTTCTCAATGATGATAGACATAACAGCAATGTAGGATTTTTCAACATGACGCATCAGTGTATGACATTTTGATATTTTGTGATCAATTGTGTCCTACGATCCTACTCCACGATGTACGTGATGAAGGGTCAGAGCTCTGAAGGCTGTACTTTCAAATAAACCTATCGAAACAAAGCTGGTGTCGTGTGTTTTTCTTTCATTTCGTTTAGCGCAGTCGATAACTGATATCTCCACGTCATAATTCAATGACAACGAGGTATCCATCGCTGATTGTTGAGCAACACTTACTCAGGTCACCAATGATCATTTTTGTAGTAAACTATCATACTTACCTAGTCAAGCTGACTAAAGATTGCATGTGCATAGCAATGTACTTGACCCTTTACTTCACTTTGGAGAATGCGACATGGGCAAGGAATGCCGGCCAAGTCAATGACAGCACCAGTCAATGAATGATTTCTTTTTTTAAAAGTACTGACCTTCTCTATCTCTCTTACAGCGAATTCGATGACGATTTTGATTCTCTTGCGAGGCGACTGTGGTCTTTCCAAGTGTATCTCGGTTTACATGGTGGCAATGGCAACTTCAGATCTATTGGTCATTGTCATTAATTCTGTAGTGTATCGCATTTTGAACTATTATTTTCCATTTTCCTTCTTGTCTCACACGCCTGTATGTTTATTCATTGTATACATGAATGTCATCACTCTCGATCTAACTGTTTGGTTCACCGTTTCATTCACATTTGACAGATTTGTGATGGTCTGCTGTCAGGAGTTTAAAAGAAAGTATTGCACAAAAAGAACCGCAATTACATTATTAATAATCGTCTCAGGAATGATCCTGTTCAAGAATATTCCGGTGTTGTTTGCATATGAGCCTGAGAAGATCGTTCAAAACGTCCAGTGGGGCTGTCGAACAAGTGCAACTTTCTTAGCCTCACATCTTGGGATGACGTTTGTCTGGTTTTACAGCGCCTCGGTTGCTTGGATTCCGTTTCTACTAATATTCGTATTTAACTCTTTAACCATCTACCGCATTTTTGTGGCAAATAGAACGCGTATTGGACTCCGGGGACACAGAAATGAGAGTCGTAGCAATTCGGCGACAGAGAACCGGAGGAAATCCATCATTTTATTATTCTCTGTGTCAGTCAGTTTCATAATGCTTTGGTTGACATATTCCCTATGTTTGCTGCTCACTAGAGTGTCACACCCTAATTATTACCGAGGCGACTTCACAAACCCTGATTATATTGCAACTGAAATAGGAAATATCTTGAAGCTGCTGAGTTGTTTTCTTAATCCGTGTATTTATGCAGCAACACAGAACAAGTTCAGGGAGGTGCTTCCCAAAATGATGAAATCTATGTGGAAGCAAACCGTCAGAATATGTTAAACATGATTAAGGAAACAATATCTGCTTTGACAGTACAACAACGTAGCTAAGTTTTCATTTCACTTATTTCTAAACCAATAGTTTCTCTTAGACTCTGTTAATGTACACACACACAGACGCACACACACGCACGCTCACACACACGCACAGAAAATCAGTTTCTTTTGCACACATTACTTAGTTTTGCTGTGGGGTAATTTATTCTGCACATTTTTCTGCTCTTTATCATCTATTCTTGTGTGGTTGTAAATTGCATATCCATTCAAAGGGAACAAATTTCAACTTTGTGAATCAATGTTAAAATAATAATTATCATGCAACGGAAGTGACGTCTCACCTATAAATTAACAGGAAAGCTATCCGAACACAGACCTGGATCCAAAGGGGCAGCTTTGCTAATAGTTTAGACCGAAAACAATCAAAGATTACCCTCTTACTTGAAAATTCGGCTTTTGTGTGTGTTTGTTTGTGTGCGTGTGTGTGTGTGTGTGTGTGTGTGTGTGTGTGTGTGTGTGTGTGTGTGTTTGTGTGTGTGTGTGTGTGTGTGTATATGTGAGTCTGTGCCTGTGTGTGCGTTAAAATATTTATTTGTTTCAAATTATTAACTACGCAGAAACTTGAAGTTTGTTTGGTAATTTGAGTAGATCTGCAGTTTCGAGCCAACGTCTCAACTCTTATTCTCCACAGAGAATCAAAAACCTGACTTTCACAGAGCTGAGAGTCTGTTGCTGGACAATCACAGGATTCCTGATGAAGGGCTCCGGCACGAGAAGTTTATTGTCCTGCTTCTGGGATGTTGCCTGACCTGCTGTGCTTTTTCCACCAACACACTCTCAACTCTAATCTCAGTATCTGTAGACCTCACTGTCTCCCTGACTTTCACTGAGCATCATTCACCTAAACTACTCCAAGAAGCCATCCCTCAGATGAGACCGAAATTGCTGTAGACTGCAGGTGTCTATCGGAAACTCGGAAAAACAATGAGAGAAGACCTGAAGAATGTGGTGAAATCTCTATCGAGACAAGTCTGAAGACTTGGTAAAAATGTGGACGAAAATATATGTTTTATCAAAAGACTCCTTTTGATGAATCTTCGATTTCCTATTGGATATTTGCTGTTGGTAGCTTTATGTTATTAATGCTTCCTTTCAAATTGGAGAGATAGCTTATTCTTTTCAAGGTAACATTTTCAGCCTCAGGAGTCAAAGCTTTAAAAAAGCAATGGGTTTCAGTGATAAAATCTGAGTATTAATTAATAGAACTCCTGACAGATACAGAAATCAAATGAACCAGTTTGACGTTATAAAACAAAATCAAAGATTTCACTGTGAGAAACGTGGATTCACTTTAAAACCGTTACCTGAATAAGGGGCACGATTATCCTGCAAAATGACATTGAAGCTTCATGCTGGGTAAATTCTAAGAAGCACAACGTCGGAAAAAAGGTATTTTCTTGCTATCCTGGTTATTGTGCGGTACTGAATAAAGAATAGTTCATTGGCCAGTAGGAACAGGAAATATTTCTTAATTAGTTGATAACACAAACAGGCATGCTACTAAACACTCAGTGATAAGTTCATTCATGAATTGTGCATAAAGCGAAACATTGAATAGAAGAACATGTTTAGAAGAAGGATTGTCAACAGCGAACAATACTCCCCAAGACTGTGTTCACACTTCAGTGCCAGGATCAGGGATATCTCGGATCGAGCTGACAGGACTCTTAAAGAAAAAGGTAAACAGCCAGATGTTGTGGTAAACATCGATGAGAATGACAAAGTTAGAAAAGGATGAGGACTTGAAAAGTGAATATAGGCAGTTAGGTTTGAAGCTAAAATGCAGGACAAGCAGAACAACGCTGTCAGGATTGCTACATATACCATGGGCGTGAGGCTAGGAAGAGGGTGCGTGTTCAGTTGGACACGTCGCTGCAGAGCTGTTGTTGGAGGGAGGGCGTCAGATATGTTCATCATTGCGATAAATTCTGGGTAAGGCGGGACCTGTACAAGAAGGACGTGCTGCATTTGAACTGGAGGGCACCAATATCTTTAGTGGGAAGTTTGAAATAGCTCTTCAGGAAGGTTTTATTTGGTTTAGCAGGGGAATGGAAACCGGAGATACGTATTAGAGGTTGGAGGTAGCTGATGAACAGGCAGAGACAGCGAGAACAGAGTCTGTGAGGGAGGATAAACACTTGACAGGTCAGTTTTGTAGTCAGTCAGTTTGATTGTAATATTTCATTTTAAAACAAAAGAGTTGTAAATATGGATGATGAAATTAGATGACAGGAACAGGAATGGTTTTTGGATGTTACGCAGTTTACATGCTTCAAAATTAATAGGGAGGTAGGAAAAGATGTGCTGGAGTGGAATTGCTAATCAGAGGTGGTATCACAGCTGCAAGGGAGCTGCAAGGGAGGTTGTCGACGAGAGTTTGCTTATTGAGTCGGTATGGATGAAAGTCAGAAAAAGGAAAGAAACACTCAATTTGTAGGGAGTTTTCCACAGATTCCCAATATCAACAGAGAAATGGAGGAGCAGACTGGATGGCAGATTTTGGAAAGGTACGACATTAACAGGGATGTTCTAATGGTTGACATCAACCTCCTAAATATTGATTAGCTCCTCCTTAGGGAAAATAAATTGGATGGAACAAATTCTGTCAGGTGAGTCTGTGAAGCATGCCACCCTCAGTGTGGAGATAAGAGGATTACAGTGGAGGCCACAATAGATTTAGTGCTGGGAAACGAGTCAGGTCGAGTAGCATATCTCTTAGTTGGAGAGCATTTTGGTGATAGTGATCACAACTCTTTGATCATTATAATCGTCCTGGTGAGAGATAGAAGCAAACATTATGGGAAAGTATTTAATTGTGGGATGGAGAATTGCAATGCGGTTAGTTCTTGGTCCTCAGTCTTGCAGTCAGATTATCTCTCATCCTTCTAAACTGTATTGAATAAACGACCACCCAAATCATTTAGTGGGCGGCACGGTGGCACAGTGGTTAGCACTGCTGCCTCCCAGCGCCAGAGACCAGGGATCAATTCCCGCCTCAGGCGACTCTCTGTGTGGAGTTTGCATGTTCTCCCTGAGACTGCGTGGGTCTGCTCCGGTTTCCTCCCACAATCCAAAAATGTGCAGGTTAGGCGAATTGGCCATGCTAAATTGTCAGTAGTGTTAGGTGAAGGGGTAAATGTCGAAGAATCTGTCTGTGTGTGCTATGGGTCAGTGTGGACTTGTTGCTCTGAAGGGCCTGTTTCCACACTGTAAGTAATCTAATCACTCCTCGAGAGCAGTTCTCCCATCTTTCGTGACAGTTTTGTGAACTTTCACCCTGGCAAATGTATTCTGCATCAACCATTGCGAACAAAACCACTCGTGATAGTCTAAGCGTGGTCTCACAGAGCACTTTTAAAACTGCAGTTTCGTTTACAAATTACAGTCAGACCTAAATCAAAGAATTCCCAGTTAAAACTTTCCCTTTAATGGTTTATGGCAACAGCAATTGGAGGTATAACCAGATGAACTCCTGAGACTTGACGCTTTGTTTAACAGAAGTGAGATAGAATGCAAGCATTCCACACTTGAGCTGTATATCAAGCACAGCCACATTAATGTCATGTAATTACTGGACATACCTTGACCGATTTATCTCTTAATGAAAAGCGTGATAGAGTCGTACAGCATAGAAACAGATACTAGGATCCAATTAGATCAGTCGGCAATGTTCCAAACTAAATTTCACTTGCTGCACAAATGCTGTCTGAACTGTTTTGTGCTTTCAGCATTTGCTACTTTCTGGTGCATGGGAATACTTGCCTCAAGACTCGAAGTCTTTACTTCATTCAACAATTAATGGTTCCAAACCACTGGAAATGAGACAGTTGATCTATCATCCTGTTCTCCAATGAGAGAGAGAGGTGTTTGGTGGTGGGTTTAACCTGAGATTCAGAACACCGCAGAAAGTTCGGAAGAAGAGTTTTTCATATTAACGTCACCTGATGTGCTACTCTACTCTGTTGTTGTCAAGGTCAATTGCAAATAACGCATCTAATGAACTGAGTTAATTGACGATATCTCAAGAGATAGTTTGATAATGCATGTATACAGGAGAATGGATTAAAAGCCAGAAACCTACATTCAAACAAAAAAAAATGGCATTTTAAATCTGTTCATTTAGGCACAAATAGTATCGTTCTACAAAATTTCTTGAAGTGGGATTTTGGCTGGTAGGAACATTTTATTAGCAGAAAATTACTTTTTCAGTTGCAAATGCCACGAATCTTGCTTCTGCCTAGACACCCCACTTGTGGATATCCATTCGGTAGAATCGCTGTAATCTGGAACAATCAGCAGAAAATATTCAGTTTGTGCTTGCGTTTGTTGTTTTAAAGTGATCACAAGGTCACAATGTTTCGCAAAATATCGCCCGTTTTGTCCAAAACAATTCCAGATGAAAATGATTCGCAATTCACAGGATATGCTCCAACGAGTTGGATTCCCGAAGGAAACAGACAAAAGCAAGCACTTTCCAGGTAACTCAGCCACACAAGGTTCGGTTCAAATTAATTTCGTTGAGGAGTATCTATCTTGTATCATTGCTCAAGCAGTTTTGTTCTTGAGCGAGAATTATTCCCTGGCCCATTATTGTTACCTCTTTACTTCTTTAGGGGAGAACACCTTTCACTCCAGAAGCTGTTCGACATACTTCATATTTCTCTTTTGTTTAGTAGGTTGTGGAGGGCACGGCGCACAGGATAATGTGATACAATATCCTTGAGATGTTGCGACTTGACTCCCAAGCCCTCGAATTTCTTCCGTCTTCTCAACAAATCCTTGACCAGGATTGTGCACAACATTTTCCTAAATTCTTATCAAGCTGAGTGTTCCTAACAAAATGGTTGTTTCTTTCCTATAATTTTCATCCTTCAACACTACCTTCATAGTTGAACACAGAAGTGCACATAGGAATGATTTGAAGCTGTAATCCCCAAATAGCATCGCAACAACGTACTGCTTCAAGGTCCAGAACAAAATTAAACTCACCAGATTCCTTGCAAATGAAGTCTAGTGTTGGAAAAATGGTGTTCAAAATTAGGCAGCTTTTCGTTGGAAATACCCAATGAATTCTGACAATTTCTGCGTTCGTTAAGATTCATTTGCAGTTAGATAAACTGATAGAAAACGGCAGACGGAAAGAATGAACTGATAATCAATTTAAGGAAAAAAAACTTGCACAAGATTATCTGAACAGCATTTCGTTTCTAAATCTCCCGATGAAATAACTTGAGGAATTCTGCATTCTCTTCATGATTCTGTATCTGATTGAAATCATCATCTAAACGTCATGAAATTATCATTGTTTGATACACCCTTGTGTGCCTTGATATATCCAGTGCAGTTTAAAATACTTCTTCACTATTAGAAGTGTATCTATCTTTTCTACACATATCCTTTCATTGATTCTATTCCAACATATTTCGATTAAACCCGCCGTTACTTGCTTTATGTCCATTCTCACCGCCTTGTACCGGATCCCTTCACCAAAGGGAACATTTTTTTCCTGCCTTCACGAGCTATGTTTCTCTTTTTTCATATACTTCTTTTCGCTTTATACATCCCTCGAATCATTCCTGCTCCAAGGAAAGAAAATCTGTCTCCCAATTGATTCACATAAATACAACTCTATAAACTAGAAAATATGGTGGTTAAACTTTTCTGAACCCTTTCAGTTGTAATGTGATTGTTTCAAAAGCTTGCAGAACTGTAGCTGTGCTCTTACGATGTTTTTTGCAACATTGCAGGAAACATTGTTTTTTACTCTTTCACACAGACAGTTCCCAACATTTGAAACCAACTACACTAAAAAATGCTAAAAACTATCGTTATCATTCTCAAACTGCCCTGGGAGCAAGGGATAAGGGGGAATGCCGGTGCAATGAATGTTGGATCATTCTGCTCTACTGAATGAAAGAGCAGACTCGAGGGAACGAAGAGCCGATTCCTGACGATTTTACTTATGGTCATATGGAATAGGGCCCATTTTCGGGATTGAACAGCAAAACATCGGGGTACTAAAACCTAATTGTACAGTCGGTGTTTGATGGAATAACAAACTTATTTTGTTCAGTATTACTGTTATATTTATTGGAGTATCCCACGTAGTTGCAGACAGGGATATCAGATGTCTTGTGCATGACGTGTCTATGAGGTTTAGATCGATATTTAATGCGATGCCAAACAAAATGTTCTAGGGATGTGAAGCCCTTGGAAAAGAAAGGAGAGTGAGATGGGTCGTTTCAGATGGACTCCGTTCCAGCTAACATTAAATTTTGTCGAATGCTTATGTGAACAACACTGAACCTATAGTGAACGAAAAAAAATGGTAAAGTGAAGCATTGGATATCAGATAACTGCAAGTCTGTAGATCAATAAAATAAAACATTTTATTGAACTCACAGTTTGGGTAGGGAACAAACAACTTAACAGAAAATATGAGTTATCTCTAAAGAAATACGTTTGTTGAATTCATTCAACCAAACGTGAGTGATGTTATCACATGAATGACTCTCTGGAGACCTGAAGCATTCATAAATGTAAGCATCCTGGTCATGCACCAGCCACAGATATTTCACAGTGGCAGAAGTCATTGATTCTTGAATATGGGTAAACCATGGATTTTGCTCATGAAAGAAGTATGTTATCCGATTCTAGCAGTCATTTGCATTCCAGGTAAATCATTCTAGTCTGTTTGTTTTTGAGTAAGTGTTTTTCTTTCATTGTTAATGCCCTACTGAGAAAAGAACTAATTGCCAATGTCGATGTTTTATAACACAATGTTACCAAAAGCAAAATCAACAATTGTTTGTGAATACTTCCAACTCTTCCTAATTTCTCAACATATTATTGCTGTAATAATAACGTAATATAACCGACGTGTGCAATTTTCTTTTTTCTTTAATCCTTACACTGCCAGACTACAGTGGATAGAATACTGATGTTACTGGCATAAAAAAAGTCTCACTAGGTAAGTGGTTAGCATTGCTGCCTCGCAGCTTCAGGGAACTGAGCACAATTCCATTTTCGGACAACAGTCTGCATGTAGTTTGTTCGTTATCACCGTCTTTTTGTGAGCGTCAGCCGCGGGACCTGCTTGCCTCCCACAGTTGAAAACTGTGAATGTGAGGTGAAATTGCAATGAGAAATTGTCCATCGTGGGCAGGACGTGTAAGGTAGGTGCATCAGCCAGCAGTAATTCGGGGAGAGCTTGATTCGGGTCACGGGTCTGGTTGGACTTCTCTTTGCAGTTTAACTGTGCAGTTGTTAGACGGAATGGTCTGAACTGTTCTGTAATGAAGCCACGAATTATGTTGAAATGTTGATAGCAAGTATCTTCACGCTTATTTCAATCATGCATTGGATCACTGATATAAAAGTGGGGGGTGGGATATAATAGTGATATAGTCGCTGGACTATTAAAGCAGACACCCAGATGATGTGCTGGACTGTTGTTTTGGCATCACACCACAGTCAACGTTGGATTCTGAATTTTTGAAAATGTATTGAATAAATGCAATGCTCACACATGCACATATAAATCTATTTGGTAAATTTGCTTTTGCAGAATTGTATTTGTAGATACATTCTGTTCTTTTCAAAGAGCACGTAATCTGCAGACAGCCATTTCTTTTTGATAATCCATGGAACTTTTAATGAATTTACACTTTGGGAATAGAACTATTCAGACAAAAGGTTGGAAATCATACGGACTCTAACTTCACACCACTTATGCATTTTCTAAGCTGGTGTGTCACTTGTTTTGTGAACATCCTAAGTTAACTCGGGAATGTGACGTGATAGAAGTTCTGACGTTTACACTTTAATGAATCGAAAACTGTAACCCTTTCTCCAAGATGAAAGATTTAACAGCAATCTGGGTTTGTCCAATATGATGCATCAGAGTATGACATCTTGATACGTTGTGATCGATTCTTTGACATACGATCATACTCCACGATGTACGTGACGGAGGATCAGAGCACTGAAGGCTCATACTTCCAAATAAACCTGTTCTAACAAAGCTGGTGATGTGTGCATTTTAATTTCGTTTACCCTCATCGAAACTGATATTTCCACGTCATAATCCAATGATAACCAGGTATCCATCGCTGATTGTTGAGTAAACCTTACTCAGGTCACGAACGTTCATAATGGATGTAAACTACCATACTTACCTCGTCAGGTGGACAAGGAATTGCATATACATAACAATGTATTTGTCTCTAAACTTCACTTGGAGAATGAGACGTGGGCAATGAATGCCAGCCAAGCCAATGACACCACCATACAATCAACTTTTTTTTAAACTACTAAACCTTCCTGTCTCTCTTACAGCGAATTCGATGACGATTTTGATTCTCTTGCGAGGGGACTGTGGTCTTTCCAAGTGTATCTCGGTTTACATGGTGGCTATGGCAACTTCAGATCTATTTGTCATTATCATTAATTCTGTAGTGTATCGCATTTTTGAACTATTATTTTCCATTTCCCTTCTTGTCTTACATGCCTGTATGCTTTTTCATTGCATACATGACGACCATCACTCTCGATCTATCTGTTTGGTTCACCGTTTCATTCACGTTTGATAGATTTGTGATGATCTGCTGTCACGACTTTAAAAGAAAGTATTGCACAAAAAGAATCGCAATCACATTATTAATAATCATCTCAGCCCTGATCTTATTGAAGAATATTCCGGTGTTGTTTGCATATGAGCCTGAGAAGATCGTTCAAAAAGTCCAGTGGGGCTGTAGAACAAGGCAACTTTCTTAGCTTCTCCTCTTGCGATGATGTTTGTCTGGGTTTACAGCACCTTGGTTGCTTGGATTCCATTTCTACTAATATTCGTGTTCAATTCTTTAACCGTCTACCTCATTTTCGTGGCAAATAGAAGGCGTATAGGACTCCAGGGGCACAGAAATGGGAATCATAGCAATTCAATGGGCGAGAATCGGAGGAAATCTATCATTTTATTATTCTCTGTGTCAGTCAGTTTTCTAATGCTTTGGATGACATATTCCTTATGTTTGGTCATTACCCAAGTGTCAAACCCTAATTATTACCGAGGCGACTTCTCAAAGCCTGAATATATCGCAACAGAAACAGGAAATATCTTGAAGCTGTTCAGTTGTTTCCTTAATCCTTGTATTTATGCAGCAACACAGAACAAATTCAGGGAAGCGCTGCTGAATATGATGAGACCAAAATGGAAACAAATCCCCAGAATCTGTTAAAAAAATAAAGAGCGTGTCTATTTTGACAACATAATATCGTCGCTGAGTTTTCATTTCATTTAATTCTAAAGTAATAGATTTTTCTTAGATTATGGTAATGTACATGCAACAAAAACAAGTATTTCGCTTACATTAAGTAGTTTTGATGTGGGACAAATCATTCTGCATTATTTTCTGTAATTTATAATTTATTTTTATGTTGTTACAGATAGTATCTTTTTTTAAAGGAAAAAATACAACTTTGAGAGTCAATGTTAACACAAAAAGTACAATGAAGGTGGGAGTGATGTCTCACCTGTAATTTAACGTCAAAGGAATCTGAACACATACCAGGATTGCTTTTAAATTTAGACTGGAAACAAAACAAGATTACAGTCTTTCTTGACAATGCAGCGTGTGTGTGTGTGTGTGTGTGTGTGTGTGTGTGTGTGTGTGTGTGTGTGTGTGTGTGTGTGTGTGTGTGTGTGGTGTTTGTGTGTGTGTGTGTGTGTGTGTGTGACGTGTTTGTGTGTGTGTGTGTTTATGTGTGCAGCTGAACACGTGGTTGCAGAGCTGGTGCAGCGGGGAGGGCTTCAGATATGTGCATCATAGCAATAAATTCTGAGGAAGATGGGACCTGAACAAGAAGGACGTGTTGCACCTGAACTGGAGGGGCACCAGTTTGCAATAGGTGTTCAGGAAGGTTCATACTAGTTTAGCAGAGCTATGGGAAAGGGAGTTACGTATTAGACGTGAGGGGTAGCTGATGAACAGGCAGAGAAAGCGAGAACAGAGTCTGTGAGGGAGGATAATCACTTAACAGTTCAAAGTTGCAGTCAGTGTGTTTGATTGTAGTGTGTCTATTTTAACACAAAACGAGTTAGGAATATCGTTGATGAACTTATAGCATAGGGGTAGGAATTGTTCTTGGATGTTCCGCAGTTTTCACGGTTCACCATTAAAAGGAAGGGAAGTAAAAGAGGTGCTGGAGTGGAATTGCAGTAGTATCACAGCTGCAGAAAAGGAGTTCGTCGAGGAGAGTTTACTTATTGAGTCAGGATGGGTGAAAGTCAGAAACAGGGAAGGGAAACTCAATTTGCTGGGAGGTTTCCCCAGATCTCCAATACCAACAGAGACCTGGAGGAGCAGATTAGATGGCAGATTTTGGAAAGGTGCCAAAGTAACAGGGTTGTTGTAATGGGTGACATCAACTTTCATAATATTGGTTGGCACATCCTTATGGAAAATAATTTGGATTGATCAGATTCTGTCGTGTGTGTCTGAGAATTATTTCTCACTCAGTGTGGAGATGGGCCAACTAGAGCGCAGGTCATTTTAGATTTGGTACTTAGCAACGAATCAGGTCAGGTGGCAGATATCTCAGTTGGAGACCATTTCAGTGATAGTGATCACAACTTCTTGATCATTATAATTGGCATGATGAGGGTGAGGAGCAGGCATTATGGGAAAGTATTTAATTGGGATGGGGTTGGGAGAATGACAATTCTGTTAGCTGTAGTATCTCATCCGTTTGTGATTTTCATTAACTGATCAGGAACTGTAAGTGTTGATTAGTAAGTTTGCCTGTAAAACGAAAGATGGTACAGTTGTGGATAATGTGGAGGCCTGTTGTGTTTTAACAACGAGACATTGAAAGGGTGCAGAACTCGTCAGATTAGTGGAATACGTATTTCAACTTGACAAAGAGAGATGTGATTCCTTTTTGTAATTCGAATTGGAATGCAGATTACAGGTTTGAAGGCACGTTTTGACAATGTTGGGGAATAGAGTTATTTTGGGATTCATGTACACGGATCCCTCAAAGTTACCACTCAAGTTGATAGGGTTCATAAAAAAGCGAATGTTTGGTGGATTTCAGTAGCGGGGGGCGGAGTTTAAGACCCACAAAGTTATGCTGCAGCTCTATTCAACTCTAATTACGTAACACCTGGAATATTGTGTTCAGTTCTGGTCGCCTCATGATAGGAAGGATATGCAAGCTTTAGAGAAGGTGCAGTGGAGATTTACTAAAATGCTGTCTGGATGGAGAGCATGTTTGATGAAGCGTGTGTCTTTCTCATTGGATTGACGAACTGAGAAATAGCTAGATGGAGGTGCACGAGATGATGAGAGGCAAATACACACTGGGTAGCCCAACAGTTTCTCCCAGGCCAGAAATAGATATCACGACTGTTCATAATCATATAGTGTTTGGAGAAAGGTTTTTGGCGAGACGTCAGAGGTAGGTTCTTTTTACACAGAAATTGGTGGGTACATGGAATGAACTGTCATTGTGCTCATGGAGTCTGATGCATTTCGGATATTTAAGCGACTTTTGTACAGGAACATCTATGATCGTAAAATGAAGAGTATGCCAATCAGTTTGACTGTATGTTGAGATGAAACCTCGACTCAACATGGAGGATCGAATGGCCTGTTCTCTGCTGCACTGTTCTATTCTGTCTTTTCTGTGTTTACAGTACCTTCAGACCATTACGTCTACTCCATATTCAAAATGATTATTGCTGACCACAAATGTTATTATACGTTATCCGCTTGCACCATCTGCCATTCGTATCCTGGAGCCTTCAGGAATATACAAAGCAACGTTTTGGAAATAATTACTTTTACAGCCTCAACCATTCTCTGCAGCAGTAGATCATTAGGCTCAGCATTCTCTGAATGAAAAACGTCATCCTTAATCATGTACTAAATGTCTTCCTTCATGCCCTTGGACTGAAATCAATGGTTGCTCTTCATGGTTACATGGTGAGAAAACTATTGCAGCTTACTTTATTCTCTTTCATGAAAACAATATTGTCTCCTCTACGTCCGGATATCTATTGTTTGGTTCAATGTGAGCATGTTTGTCTCACTGCCTAAAACTGAAATTGTGGTGCCCCATGTACTTCAAAGACTGCAGGACTTGTTGAAACTACAAATGTCCTGTTTGGGTTTTGCATCGGCGAAAGGATAGATGCAGAGGATTATCGACCCTTACACAACAGATACAATGAATAACACACGCCGACATCGAGCTACTCCCTCTGAGTGATCTGCATCGGACCTCACCATAGCATTGCTTATAAATATTCAACTCATTTAAATATAAAAATGGTGTTGTCTGTTTTCCTCACTATGAACCTGATGCTCTACATGTCTTGGCCTACTATATCCTTCCTGTACGTCTCACAAACTATTTCGCTGTATTTAGGCACACGTTTTCACAATAAATTAATTGAATCAGTTGAATTTTGTCTGTTGAAACGTGGAACACAGTCTTGAAAAATTCACAACGAAAGAAGTACGATTTGAAATTGGCAGCTCACTCTGATGTTGGATGCACTTACTGAAGCATTAGCTTTCTCATATTTTCGTCTTTGAAAATAATCTTCTGCGTCAAATAATTCAATTATAAGTCGAAATGCACTTTAATTGACAGCACCATTAAAAACTCGTTTTGCTTTGAATGGAATGGGGGAGATTTTGAGAGGACGATGAACGAAATTATGAATGCTGGGTGCTGGTGTCAGCTAAAAAGTAAACAGAATTCTCATCAATCTACTGCACAAAATATTATTTCATTTCAGAGCGATCTTGACGGTGATTATCTTTGCTACATTTTAGCCTTGGATAGAAAATGAGGAGAATTACGAATCACACAGGGGTCACGATGGATATTGAACTGGAGTCAACAATTTATCTGTTGTCTCATGTTCGCTATTTGCAGTTTATTTCCGGTAAACGAAGATATGTCGCTCTTTGAAAAACAATTTAAACAAAAAACCTGCATATAAAAATGGAGGATGTGACAAAGATCATAAAATTGCATGAATAACTTGCGCCACGGGATTCTGAGGAACGGATTGGCATGTATATGGAAAAGCAATGCCGAATTAGGGATAGTCAACATAGGTTTGTTCGAGGAAAATCTTGTCTCAGAAGTTTCATTGACTTTTTAACAGGATGAACCGAAAGAGACATGAAGGCAGGGCGGTAGGCCTTGAGCATATGGGCTTTGGTCAAGGCATTGACTAGGTTGCGCATTGTTAGGCTATGTAGCAAATTGAGATGATATCGAAATCAGCGAGAGCTTGACAATTGAATGGAAAAGGTGGTTTGACTGTAGGAAACAGTGGGGCAAGCGACACTTATTTATTCAGATTGGTGTCCTGTCATCAGCTGTGGGGATGGCTGAGGTTCGACTGTTGCTTGTCTTTTGCATAAACGATTGGGATGCGAAGTCTGTAGTCATGGTTAGTCATGGGGAATGACACCAAAACTGTTTGTATATTCGGCAGTGAAGAAGATTATCTAAGAATTCAAAGAAATCCTGATCAGTTAGGTTAGTTAGCTGAAGGGTGGCAGGTGGAGTTTAATTTAGATAAAGATGATTGCGTTCATTTTGTCAACAGAAGGGAAGGCAGTAGTTACACAGTTAATGTCATCGTATTGTCGAACAGAGATTGAGATCGAGAGTTTCTGGTTCATATTTCGTTGAAAATTGCACCACAGATAGGCAGAGTTGTGAAGAAGGCATTTAACACACTCGGCTTCATTGTTTAGAACGTTGAAGGTATGAATTGAGACGTCATTTTGAGACTGAACATGACGATGGGCAAGCTACTTGTTTAGGGTTGTGTACAGCTCTGGTCGCCCTGCTACTGGTATCAAAGCATTTACTTGAAGATGCTACAATTAAGACTTAAAAGCATGCTCCTGAGACTAGACGGTATGTGGTATAAAGAAATGATAGATCTGTTAGCTGGGGCACCGGACATTGAGGGGTGAACTTATAATAGTTTATAAGACTTGCGGGCAAAGAAATAAAGATTAAGAAAGGTCTTTTTCCATCGGGTAGTGCACTTCAAAACCAGATGGCATACTGTAGTGTAAGAACAGAAAGGTTAAAATAGATCTGATTGGCAATTCTTTCATACAGAGAGTGGCTTGTATATGGAATGAACGGCCTCAAGACGTTTTTGGCGCATGTATGATTACAACATTTAGAAGACATTTGGACACAATCAGGAAAAACAGAAACGTTCTGAGCAATATGGAAATGGAACATAAATAAAGAGATTAGACTACCAAATAACTTAAGCTGTCCAATAACACAATAGATCATCCTAACTGAACAATGCTGTTGCAAATGCTTGCAACAATCCAAATAAAACACCCTTGGAACCAAATATAATTTTCAAACACAGTGTCTTAAATGAGAGAGGCCAGAGAGAGATGACCAGCATGGAACCGCTGCAACTTCTGAACTGCCTGGCTCCTTTCAGCGAATAACCTGACTGCCAAAACCAGATCAAAGTTGGAGTGGAAGAAATTGCCACTCCATATCCATTGTGGAAGTTTTTATTCCCTTACTCTTGAATGTCTCTGGGCTGAAGCAGTATCTATTAGCTGAAATCAAACTGGCCCTAACAACCCTCCATCCCACACTTAATGTAGCCTGTGTTTGTTCATGAACTCTCCGGTAATTCCTTTAGGTTCTCATCCTCCTGCTGGTACTCAGTTAATTTCTCTGAACGAAGGTTTTCTACTTTGCCATTCATTTGCTTCTGTTTTGTCCCAAGCATTCGATCAAGTAATAACTCTCATCATTCCATTTTAAACTTCTTATCTACCTTCTTTGATCACTTTTCTTTCAAATCTTGACCTTATGACGTCATTTTCACACCGTCTGCAAAAACAAAAACATATGTTTCCTGCAAACGTTCAGCAACGGAGTTTTCATTGGCTTTTCAACCAAAGTCGGCAGAACTCCGGACTGTGACCCAGCTGCATCGTCAGCAAGGAGAATTGTATTCCTGCAGCTGAAATCTTGTTCAGGACTCCTACCACAATTTCTCTACTCTTCACTGGGCACTCTAACCTCACTCTAATTGAGCACTTCTTGTCTCAACATGAAATCTAGTTACTTGCATTTTTTTTCTGTCGACATTCCTTCAAAGGTACATATCCCGTTATCTTCCAACTTCAAAGATAGAGAGGAACCTGTTATTATTCACATTATAAACTCTTTACCTGCTTCGCTGACATTGGAGAATGAAGTTCACCTTCGTAATGGCCTGACAGTTTTTCCTTAACTGGACTCTGACTAGGTTCGGCATTATTCTACAGCTTTTTAGATCCCACAATGCTTTCTGTTCATAAAGTAACAAAATTTACTGGCTTGTCCGATTCTCTTCCTTGTGGCTTCCCAATGCTTTTTATCACACATCAACACCGTGCGTTCAGGTGGCCTAGTTAATTGCAGTGAAAGCACTGGAGATTTTTAACTTCCATTTCCCCTTCACGGCTTTCCATTTCAGCCTGTGGGAAGTTATCCTTGTGTTCTTCACCGAGATCAAACTTTCTGTTGCTACGTTGGGATTTTCCTTTTGCCCTATTTCTGTTACTTCCGGATTGAAATCGATGTTGGAAGCGAAGTTTATTTATTCAACCAACTCGTCTTTTCTTCAGCTAATCTTACTGTTCTAACTTTTAGCTCTTCTGCATGATTTCCCACATTTAGAGAAGTGATTTTTGTTGAACTTCAACAAAATAATCTTGTCTCTAAAAGCGACATAATTTTGCTGTATCTTTAACGCCCATATCTGTCTATCAAAATAACTTCATTTATTCCTTTAAATCTCAATGTAGGTTTAACTATAGACCCTCCGTAAGTTACTGAAACGCTGTCTGTAGGTTTCTGGCAAAACCTCATTTGCACGTAAAATGGCTATCTTCACCTCCTCATACTCCGCAAGTACCTATTCTGATAGTGATGCAAATAACTCACTAGCTCAACCGACAAGTTTAGTTTGGATCAGCAACGCCCACATTGGTCACTGGCCACTTCATTTGTTAAGCTCCCTTGTCAAATGAGATGAAAAAAGGCTTTTACATCCTTCTAATCCAATACCGTCCATGATTGAATACATTTGACCAAATTCCCAATAGGCCTTTGGCGGCCATATGTTTGCTCTCTTCCTCACCCAGCTGACCTTCAGTCTTCACTACCATCCTTTTAAGCTGACTTTCCTGTCTAAGTGTTAATTTATGTAGTTCAAACTTTCTTTCTCTTTGTTTCCTTTCCTCCCTGTACCTTGCTCTTTATTCTGCAAGGACATTTCGTTCTTTTTTCTCTTAATTCGGCTCTTAATTGTAATTCATACAGTTTCAAGTCTTTTTCCCTTTCCTTTTCTATTGCATCTATCTCAAGCTGCTTCATGTTCAGTTGAATGTTTTGCTAAATCTAAAGCTTCTGCTGGCGTTTCCAGAAAATTCAAATGCTGACTGATTGTTTTAGTTACCTTTTCTTGCCTCATGGAAGGAGGCAGCTTCATCTCCAGCTTGACTCCCAATTCCAGCAGCTTCTCCTTGATCGCCTTTTGGAAAATCACAAAGTCACTTTTTTCGACCCTCATGACTACATCCAGCACTGCTTATAACAATCAAGTTCAACGCCCAGCCCTGCAGATACGAAAAGTGACCAATCGCCAAATTCGAGTCCTACAACCCTTCTCCCAAATCAAAACCTTAAAGCAAAGCTGCCTAGACACCCCAGTCATCATGAAGCAGCCAGACTCCCTCACAACTGTTAAGTTCCAAACATTTCTGTCTTTTTTAAGCGGTTGTGTACTGGATATTCCAGGACTGATGCAGCTCGCTCAAACACCCAGTTTAAACAAAGCAGAACGTATTTATGCACAAACAAAATAATATAAAATTTAGAATCGCATAGTTATTTGGACACTGAATCGACTCTTTTGCAACTTAATGATGCCCTACCAAATTCCTGAAACGTCCCACAAACTCGCTTTGTCCACAAGTGAATTTCAAACTCAGGTTCTTGAAGGTGAGATGTCAGAGGAGACGGAATCGGCATGAAAGTACTTCACTGGGTCCACAGCAGCTTTTTTGGCGTTCCAACCTAAAGCTTGAACAGTACATTTAAAAACAACAGCTTGCCAAAACCGAACTAATCCGTGCTCTGAACTTTGAGAACTGACCACTCCGTTCTCATTGCACAAGTGTTTAATTAAATTTGAATGGTTTTTCAAGCAACTATATCAAGACATTTCAGAACCTCTATCTTTATGCACAGTCTGGAATAAAGACAACGCGGACAGAATACCATTGTAAAAGTGGGAGCATCGTCACAAGAGGTATCTGAACTTTTCAAGTTAAACACTTACTTGATAGGTGGAGTGAAGAGCATAAAGGAGTTAAAATGAGACTTGACGTTAGTTCTCAAATTTTACATTTCCATTTCCTTTTAACACCGCTCCCATTGTGGTTAGTTTTATGTTGCATTCTGATTTAGAGTGCTGCATTTCATGTTGGAGCCCACCCAATGCCCGTTAGTGATGTAATTACCAGTGATTATGCCATTTCCCGTGGTGACGTTATTTTCAGTGGTGATGTCATTTCCCATAGTTGTGTCATTTCCTGCTCTTTTTATCAAGGGCTGGAATGTGGGATCCTAGTCACTGTGTTTTTTTTTGGTGATGTTATCCAAGTCGAAGCGGTGCCCGTCCTCATGTGTGTGTGGTTCTTTTCATTTTGTGGTAAATTGATGTTCGTGTATCCTCAAGGATGGTTTTCTGCCTGTTTGTTCAATGTGGTCTTTAGTGCGGTTCTTGCACGGTAGTTTACATTAAAAAAAAACCTTCTGATGAACTTGAAAGATCCAATAAAGAAAGCACGCAAAACTAATGTCATTTACAAAATAGTGTGGTGACAATGCGTCTGAAAACATACTTTTCAGATCAGGAAGCAAACTGACATCCAAAAGTTAGTTTGTGTTTAACGAAGGACAAAATTAAAGCTGAAATTGTCAGGGAATTACTTAGGTGTGTCAGAGAAATAGACACTCGGGGTAGAGGAAGAAAAAACATTAATTAAATTTGATCGACGTGGAATGAGGAGATGAACAGAGAGAGAGGAAAACGAGACAGAAAAGAAACAGAGAGAAGGTTCTTCACTCAGCAAAGAGAGAGAGAAGAAAGGGAGAGAGAAATAGAGAGTAAAGAAATGTTCTCTGTACATTCTCATGCGGATGATTCTAAAGCTTTCTTTTTTCAATTGAAACATTGGCTCAGATAATGGAACGGTTCGAGGATTTATGCTAATGGTAATTCATATACACCTGATTGGCACAGCTATTGAGGTATTTGTCTCGCTCTCATATGAGGAATCAAGGGACTATGAAGAGATTAAACAGTCTATTTAAAGTGTTCATCAATTGACAGGGGAAGCATACAGACAACGGTTCACAACGATAATGAAGGAAACAGGTGAGACTTAGGCTGATTTTGAAAGAATTAAACATGGTCATTTTGCTTGTTGAGTAATTGCTTTAAAATTTGGTAAGGCCACTGAGTCTTGACGAAATATTATTCTGCTGGATGAGTTTAAAAACTCACTTTTCAAGCTGGTAAGAATTCATGTGGAGACACAGAATGTTCAGGAAATTGGAATGGCAGCAGAATTAGCAGATGAATGCATGCTGCTTCAGAAAACAAGATTCTGAACAAAATTTGGATCTGTGAGGGATGCCCAATAGGAGTTAAAGACATCAGGTGATTCCACTATAGTAAGGTGGGACATATAAAGTCGCAGTGCTGGTCAAGCAAGAAAGGTGCTGCAAAAACAAATATGTGGTAATCGAAGCAAAGGCAGAGGCATTCGTGAAGATACTAAAATAACCCCAAGACGAACCGAGGATGTGCAGGAGAGTGCACAGCCTAGGTAGGGGATCAGAATGTAGTTAGTACCTTATCTCGAAAAAGACGTCGCCTTTGCGGCTGAAGTTTATTCCAAAAGAACGGGGAAGGAATACGAAAAAAAGATAATTTTCAGAGATGCAGGACCACCTCAGTCATTGATCGTGAGAGATGACCAAATAAGCATTGTTTCTGATCTGTTAGCCGTGAGAGTGGTAATTTATGGGATAGATGGACAGTAATTTAGCGTTCCCCTGTGTAAGATCCGGTTGGAGTATCAACTTTAGTCTGAGGAAGTTACAATGGGAGTTATTGACAGATTGCCAGTTTCAGGATTTCGGTTTGTTCTTGGGAATGACTTGGCAAGATCCAAGGTGGGAGTGACAGCCCATGTTATGGAAAAGCCCAAGAAAGACCAAGAAACAGAGGCATTAAACCAGAAGTATCTTGGTATTGTCCCAGACTGTGTAGTAATTTGATCTGTCTATCATAAGAAACACAACGAAGCGAAAAGTAGAGAAAGATGAAGGAGTTGAAGTTAAGTTCGCACTCACCATGTTTGACGTAATGGTGCAGGAAAAACCTGAAGAGGCGGATGATCAGTCGGGAGTATGAGCCTTGGAAGGCTAAGAGACTTGCATTAGCAAGACAAGATGATGAATGGTTTTATATATATATGCCCACTACGAAAAGAGGCAAAACGTTTTCTGGAAGGTTATAATCTGGAATATGGAATCCGAAGACAGATATGGAGATGACGGCTGGTTAGTGCAGAAGGGAAATGGGCCGAAGTGCACCAGAGCACTGGGAGCAGACAAACTGAAGGTGTTACATGTCGCACCTGCTCGTGGTCACGAAGGGATAGGAAATGCTCAGGCGATGGTACAATTTTTTGTTTTCATTGGCCTGGACTGACGAAGGATGTGGTAATCTTTTGCTGAACGTGTTAAATATAACAAATGGCAAGTAAGCCACAGGCGCTAACAAAACCAGCACTTTTTTAATCAATTCACTCATTGGAAGAACTTTTCACGCGGGTTACCATTCTTCCCATCACAGATTTGGATACCTCCTGCTGAGTCCCAAGAGTGATTTCAATTATTGTTTCAAGATTATTTACAACTAGTTCCTTTGCATGAACCTGGTTACATGTCTTTCCCTGTCTGTGAGTTTATGGAGCCCAATCTTCGGCCATCATAGCTATTCTTCTCAACTGGATCAGTAACCTAAGGTTTTATGATTCAATTCTGCTCATGTACATTTCCAAAGAAAAGAGAAATATCTTTTTTTTTAAAAAAATGTGCTGAGAAAATGCAGGTTAAATGAAATGTACGTCATCTGTAGTGTTCAACATTGCCTTGTTAGTTTTACCAAACATTAATCACTTGCATCGTCCTATTTCTATTGTATGGATATTTTTAAGCTAGACTCTGCAGTTCAAGTTATACAAGGAGTCATTAAGAAGATTGCTGACATTTTATCAAGTTTGTACAATTTGCTTACGTTCAGCCTGGTCCTGAAAGCCGGTTCTGACCTTTTGCCACAGACTTGTTTAATTTACAGATCCTTAATTCGAGAATTAGTCTTTTTCCAATCATGCAATGTTAAATATTCCCCACAATGCCAAACTTATGCCTGAGCATTCACAATATGGCAAACTGCAAGAACAGAACGGGCACAGTTCTGATGAATTGTAACATACTTGTCCAATTCTATGTTGCACGTGAAATGCTCCAGCAAGGAGTATATTGTACGCTGGATGAAAAGAATTTAGCTCATGACTTTGACCAAAGTTGCATAGCTGAGTCATTTGTTCATTGTCATACAAAATAATAGTCCACCATTGCCTCGTCTGTTTGACCCCTCAAAGACTCATAAGACTTCAGTCTTGCCTTGCTGCTTAGCATGAACCCAGAGCAGGATTGTTGTCAAGGTTTCGCCAGGCTTCATTGCATTCCAGAGAGATCATTTGCACAGGGCCCCCCACAGCACAATAACTCTGCGACAGACTCTGGTAGTAGTCAAGAAGATTGGGCACAGTCAGCCTGACACTCAAAGAAAGTTTGGACTCAACTGTTGTATGTCCAATCGTGTTGGAAGGAAGGGCAAACTTTGGTGCCAGTGTCGACTATCTTTGAACCAAGGATCTATGTCATATATCGCCAAAGAAAGTCCTTACTCTAAATACACTAAAATATATCTCTTGAATATATTCAGTGGCCGCCATTGCCTGCTGTTGGAGAGAACTCCACATGTTCACTGTTCTCTAACTGAAAAAATGTTCCCTCACCTCAGTCATACACCATATCCTGCGACTTCGACACCTGGTGAAAGAGTCACGAGCTAGGGGAACGATCCTCCCTGCATCGGTCAGTCCAGTAACGTTAAAAACTATACGCTCCAGTCAGACCATCTCTCATCCTTCTAGACTGCATTGAATAAACGAATATTCAAAACAAGCTCTCTTCGAGGACAGTTCTGCTGGCTCTCGTGACAGCCTTGTGAACATTCACTTCACGTCCACTCTCTCAAGTGCACTCTCTCTCAGCGAGTGAGAACAAAACCACTCGTGATTCTCTAAGCGTGGTCTCACAGAGTCCTTTTAAAACTGCAGTTTCGTTTACAGATTGCAGCCAGGTCTAAAAAAAATAACGCTCAATTAAAACTTTCCCTTTAATGGTTTATGGCAACAGCAATTGAAGGCATGAACAGATGAACTCCTGAGACTTCACGTTTTGTTTAACAACAGTGGGATAGAATGCAAGCATTCCACTCTTGACCTCTGTGTCAAACACAGCCACATTACCGTCATGTAAAAACTGAAAATACCTTGATTGATCTTTCTCTTTAAAAAAAAACAGCGTGATTGAGTCATATAGCATGGAAACAAATCCTAACATCCAATTCCTGCAATGGACAATGTTCTGAAGTAATTTTCACTTGCTGCAGAAATGCTGTCTGAACTGTTTTGTGATTCCTGCATTTGCTACTTTCGGATACATACCTCAACACTCGAATACATTACATCAATCAGCGATTAATGGATCCAAAGCATGAAAATAAACTCGTTGATCATAACGTTCTGTTCTCTAATGAGAGAGAGAGAGATGACTGGTGGAGGCTTTTCCCTGAGATTCAGAACACCTCAGACGGGGAGAGACGTTAGGAAGGAGAGTCATTCATGCTGACTTCATGTGGCATGTTAACCGGCTCTAATGCTCTCAATCTGCATTTCAAACATAGCTTCGAAAAATCTGAAATGCTGGACCCTATCGCAAACGTCATTTTGTGAACACATGGATATGGAGAGTGCATTAAATGATTGAAACCTACATGAAAGTAAATAAATTTTAAAATGATTCATTTGGGCAAACATAACGACTTTCGATCAAAACTACTGAAAGGTGATTTTGGCCAGCAGGAACATTTTATCAGCAGAAGATTTCTTTTCTCTGGAGCGAAGGCCACACATCCTGCTTCTGCCCAGATACCACAGTTGTAGATAGTCACTCAGTGGTGTCGCTGTAGTCTTGAACTAACAATAGAAAATGTTCGATTTGTGCGTGCATTTGCCGCTTTAAAATCATCACAAGATCACAATATTTCGCAAATGACCGTCCTCTTTGTTGATAATAGTGCCGAATGAAAATGGTTCGAAACTCACGAGATATGCTCCAAAGGGTTCGATTCCTGAAGGAAATAGACAAAAGCCAGTACTTTCCAGGTGATTCAGCCGCACAAGATTCGCTTCGAATAAAGTTCGTTGAGGGGTATCTATCTTGAGTCATTGGTCACGCAGTTTTGTTTTTGAGCGAGAATGATTCTCTTGCCCATTATTGTTGCCTCGCTCTTTTCTTATCGGAGGTCACCTTTCACTCCTGAAACTGTTCCACCTACGTTATCTTCCTATTTTGTCCAGTCGGCTCTGGGGGGCATAGTGGACAGGACAATGTGGTACAATATCCCTGAGATGTTTCGACTTGGCTCCCATGCCCTCCAATCTCATTGTCCAAGACATCCCTCCATCTGCTCAACAAATCCTTGACCCGGATAGTGCACAGTTTTCCCTAAGTTCTTATCAATTGGAGGATTCATAAACAAAATGATCATGTTTCTTTCCCACGATTTTCATCCTTCAACTCTACCTGCACAGCTTAGGGCAGAATATATGAATGATTTAAATCTATAATCCCCAAATAGCATATCAGCAACGTACTACCTCAAGGTCCAGAAGAAAACTAAACTCACAAGTTTCCTTGAAAATGCAATCGAGTGTTTGAAAAATGATTTTCAACATTAGGCAGATGTTCGTAGAAAATGCTCAATGAATTCTGACAATGTCTGCTTTAATATTCTATTGCAAGTAGGTAAGCTGATAGAAAGTGGCATACGGACAGACGGATTGATAATCAATTTACGAAAAACACTTGCACAAGATTATCTGGACTGCATTTCATTTCTAAATCTCGATCACATCACTTCAGGCATTCTGCATTCCCTTCATGATTCTGAATCTGAATAAAAGTCATGCAACTCTTCTGGTTTGATACAAACCATGTCTGCCTTGACAAATCAAGTGCACGTTTAAAAACTTCTAAATTTTTAAAAGTGTGTCTTTCTTTTCTACACATCGGGTTCGTGGAGGTCCATTAGTTCATTCATTAATTGATTCATTTCCATCACATTTCCTGGAACACTGTTGTTTCTTGCTTTCTGACGAACGACTCCGCCCTTGAACGGACCCTTTCACCAAGGGGAACATGTGTTTTGGTCTTCGCTAGCTATGTTTCTCATTTTTTGATTATTTTTACGCTTTATACATCCCCACAATCACCCCCGCCCCCTTCCCCCACCGCCCCGCGAATCCTTCCTGTTCCAAGGAAAGAAAACCGGTCTCTCAATTTATGTACATAAATTCAACTCTTCAAACTAGAAAATATTATGGTTAATCTTTTCTGAACCCTTTCAGTTATATTTTGATCGTTTCAAAAGCTTCCAGATCTGTAATTTCGGTCTTATCATTTTCTTTTCAACATTGCAGGAGACGTTGTTCTTACTCTGTTACACAGACAATTCCCAACCTCTGTAACCAACAACACTGAAGAGTGTTATAATCTATCGTTATCATTCCCAAACTGTAGTGGGATCAAGGGTAGCGAGTTAATGATAAATGTATTCGATTACACCATGGAATTGCAGACAGGAACATCAGAAGTTTTGTGCATGACATGCCAATGAGGTTTCAAACAATATTTAATGCAATGTCACACAAAATGCTCTTGGGAGATGTGAAGTCCTTGGAATGGAAAGAACAGTGGGATGTGTAGTTTCAGTTAGAACACTGTTACAGCTGAAATCAAAGTTTGTCGAATCCTTATATGAACATGATTGAAACTATAGGAAACTAAAACATTGGAAAACTCAAGTAAACCATTGGATGTCAGATAACTGAAAGCCAGTAGGTCAGAAAGATAAAACATTTTATTGAACTCATGGTCTGAGCAGGGAGCCGACGATTTAAAAGTAAATATGAGTTATCGCTCAAGAAAAACGTTTGTCTAATTCATACAAACTGACGTGAGTAATGATATCACATGAATGACTCTCTGGAGACCTGATGCATTCATAAATGTAAGCATCCTACTCATGCACCAGCCACAGATAGTTAACACTGGCAGAAGTCATTGATTCTTTGAAGATGGGGAAACCATGGATTTTGCTCATGAAAGAAGTATGTTATCCGATTCTCGCAGTTATTTGCATTCCAGGTCAGTCATTCTTGTCTGTTTGTTTATGAGTCAGTGCTTTTCTTTCATTGCTGATGCCGGACTGTGAAAAGAGCCATTTGCCAATGTCAATGTTTTATAACACGATGTTACCACAACAAAATCAACAATTGTTTGTGGACACTTTCCACACTTTCTACTTCGTCCAAATATTACTGCTGTAATAATATAAAGAAGGTAATATAACTAACGTTTGAAATTTTCTTTTTCCTTAATCCTTACACTGCCAGACGACAGTGGATAGAATACCGACTTTACTGGCAAACAAAAGTCTCAGTAGGTAAGTGCTTAGTTCTGCTGCCTCACAGATTCAGGGAACTGAACACGATTCCATTTTCGGGCGACAGTCTGCATGTAGTTTGTACGTTATCTCGTGTTTTTGTGAGTGTTAGCCGCAGGACCTGGTTGCCTCCCTCAGATTAAAATTGTGCACGTTAGGTGGATTGACCATTATAAATTGTCCATCGTGATCAGGACGTGTGAATTGGATGCATCGTCCATCAGTAATCGAGGGAAAGCCTGATCAGTGTTATGGGTCTGGATGGGCTGATGGACTGAATGGCCTGTATACCCTTGTAACGATGCTACGAATTAAACGGCTTGCGTTCAAATGTTGGGATAAGTATCTTAACTCCAATTACAATCATGCATTGGTACACGGATATCAAGCTGAGGTGTGCGTTACGTTAGTGATATATTCACTGGACTATTAGTTCAGAGACCCAGAAGATGTTCTGGGCTGTTGTTTACGAGTCCAGCTACAGTTAACGTTGGATTCTGAATTTGAAAAAAAAAATCGAATTAATGCAATGCCTGCACACACACAATTAAGTCTATGGGGTTAATTTGCATTTGCAGAATTGTATTTGCAGATGCATTCGATTCTGTTTAAAGAGCACGTAATCTGTGGGCAGTCGTTTCTATTTTGATAATCCATTGAACTTTTTCTGAATTCATTCTTTGGGAATAGAGCCGTTCTGACAAAAAATTTGAAACCATATGGTTTCCAGCCTCACACCGCTTTGTCTAAGCTGAGGTGTCACTGTTTTTGCACACCTTAAGTTAACTCGGGAATGTGAACTGAATGAAGATCTGGGATTAACGTTTTAATGAATGGAAAGCCGTAACCCTTTCTCAATGATGATAGACATAACAGCAATCTAGGATTTTTCGACATGATGCATCAGTGTATGACATTTTGATATATTGTGATCAATTGTGTCCTACGATCCTACTCCACGATGTACGTGATGAAGGGTCAGAGCTCTGAAGGCTGTACTTCCAAATAAACCTATCGTAACAAAGCTGGTGTCGTGTGTTTTTTTTAAAAATTTCGTCTAGCGCAGTCGATAACTGATATCTCCACGTCATAATTCAATGACAACGAGGTATCCATCCCTGGTTGTTGAGCAACTCTTACTCAGGTCACCAACGATCATTTTTGAAGTAAACTATCATCCTTACCTAGTCAAGCTGACTAAAGATTGCATGTGTATAACAATGTACTTGACCCTTTACTTCACTTTGGAGAACGCGACATGGGCAAGGAAAGCCGGCTAAGTCAATGACAGCACCAGTCAATGAATGATTTCTTTTATTAAAGTAGTGACCTTCTCTATCTCTCTTACAGCGAATTCGATGACGATTTTGATTCTCTTGCGAGGCGACTGTGGTCTTTCCAAGTGTATCTCGGTTTACATGGTGGCAATGGCAACTTCAGATCTATTGGTCATTATCATTAATTCTGTATTGTATCGCATTTTGAACTATTATTTTCCATTTTCCTTCTTGTCTCACACGCCTGTATGTTTATTCATTGTATACATGACTACCATCACTCTCGATCTAACTGTTTGGTTCACCGTTTCATTCACATTTGACAGATTTGTGATGATCTGCTGTCAGGAGTTTAAAAGAAAGTATTGCACAAAAAGAACCGCAATTACATTATTAATAATCGTCTCAGGAATGATCCTGTTCAAGAATATTCCGGTTTTGTTTGCATATGAGCCTGAGAAGATCGTTCAAAACGTCCAGTGGGGCTGTCGAACAAGTGCAACTTTCTTAGCCTCACATCTTGGGATGACGTTTGTCTGGTTTTACAGCGCCTCGGTTGCTTGGATTCCGTTTCTACTAATATTCGTATTTAACTCTTTAACCATCTACCGCATTTTTGTGGCAAATAGAACGCGTATTGGACTCCGGGGACACAGAAATGAGAGTCGTAGCAATTCGGCGACAGAGAACCGGAGGAAATCCATCATTTTATTATTCTCTGTGTCAGTCAGTTTCATAATGCTTTGGTTGACATATTCCCTATGTTTGCTGCTCACTAGAGTGTCACACCCTAATTATTACCGAGGCGACTTCACAAACCCTGATTATATTGCAACTGAAATAGGAAATATCTTGAAGCTGCTGAGTTGTTTTCTTAATCCGTGTATTTATGCAGCAACACAGAACAAGTTCAGGGAGGTGCTTCCCAAAATGATGAAATCTATGTGGAAGCAAACCGTCAGAATATGTTAAACATGATTAAGGAAACAATATCTGCTTTGACAGTACAACAACGTAGCTAAGTTTTCATTTCACTTATTTCTAAACCAATAGTTTCTCTTAGACTCTGTTAATGTACACACACACAGACGCACACACACGCACGCTCACACACACACGCACAGAAAATCAGTTTCTTTTGCACACATTACTTAGTTTTGCTGTGGGGTAATTTATTCTGCACATTTTTCTGCTCTTTATCATCTATTCTTGTGTGGTTGTAAATTGCATATCCATTCAAAGGGAACAAATTTCAACTTTCTGAATCAATGTTAAAATAATAATTATCATGCAACGGAAGTGACGTCTCACCTATAAATTAACAGGAAAGCTATCCGAACACAGACCTGGATCCAAAGGGGCAGCTTTGCTAATAGTTTAGACCGAAAACAATCAAAGATTACTCTCTTACTTGAAAATTCGGCTTTTGTGTGTGTTTGTTTGTGTGCGTGTGTGTGTGTGTGTGTGTGTGTGTGTGTATATGTGAGTCTGTGCCTGTGTGTGCGTTAAAATATTTATTTGTTTCAAATTATTAACTACGCAGAAACTTGAAGTTTGTTTGGTAATTTGAGTAGATCTGCAGTTTCGAGCCAACGTCTCAACTCTTATTCTCCACAGAGAATCAAAAACCTGACTTTCACAGAGCTGAGAGTCTGTTGCTGGACAATCACAGGATTCCTGATGAAGGGCTCCGGCACGAGAAGTTTATTGTCCTGCTTCTGGGATGTTGCCTGACCTGCTGTGCTTTTTCCACCAACACACTCTCAACTCTAATCTCAGTATCTGTAGACCTCACTGTCTCCCTGACTTTCACTGAGCATCATTCACCTAAACCACTCCAAGAAGCCATCCCTCAGATGAGACCGAAATTGCTGTAGACTGCAGGTGTCCATCGGAAACTCGGAAAAACAATGAGAGAAGACCTGAAGAATGTGGTGAAATCTCTATCGAGACAAATCTGAAGACTTGGTAAAAATGTGGACGAAAATATATGTTTTATCAAAAGACTCCTTTTGATGAATCTTCGATTTCCTATTGGATATTTGCTGTTGGTAGCTTTATGTTATTCATGCTTCCTTTCAAATTGGAGAGATAGCTTATTCTTTTCAAGGTAACATTTTCAGCCTCAGGAGTCAAAGCTTTAAAAAAGCAATGGGTTTCAGTGATAAAATCTGAGTATTAATTAATAGAACTCCTGACAGATACAGAAATCAAATGAACCAGTTTGACGTTATAAAACAAAATCAAAGATTTCACTGTGAGAAACGTGGATTCACTTTAAAACCGTTACCTGAATAAGGGGCACGATTATCCTGCAAAATGACATTGAAGCTTCATGCTGGGTAAATTCTAAGAAGCACAACGTCGGAAAAAAGGTATTTTCTTGCTATCCTGGTTATTGTGCGGTACTGAATAAAGAATAGTTCATTGGCCAGTAGGAACAGGAAATATTTCTTAATTAGTTGATAACACAAACAGGCATGCTACTAAACACTCAGTGATAAGTTCATTCATGAATTGTGCATAAAGCGAAACATTGAATAGAAGAACATGTTTAGAAGAAGGATTGTCAACAGCGAACAATACTCCCCAAGACTGTGTTCACACTTCAGTGCCAGGATCAGGGATATCTCGGATCGAGCTGACAGGACTCTTAAAGAAAAAGGTAAACAGCCAGATGTTGTGGTAAACATCGATGAGAATGACAAAGTTAGAAAAGGATGAGGACTTGAAAAGTGAATATAGGCAGTTAGGTTTGAAGCTAAAATGCAGGACAAGCAGAACAACGCTGTCAGGATTGCTACATATACCATGGGCGTGAGGCTAGGAAGAGGGTGCGTGTTCAGTTGGACACGTCGCTGCAGAGCTGTTGTTGGAGGGAGGGCGTCAGATATGTTCATCATTGCGATAAATTCTGGGTAAGGCGGGACCTGTACAAGAAGGACGTGCTGCATTTGAACTGGAGGGCACCAATATCTTTAGTGGGAAGTTTGAAATAGCTCTTCAGGAAGGTTTTATTTGGTTTAGCAGGGGAATGGAAACCGGAGATACGTATTAGAGGTTGGAGGTAGCTGATGAACAGGCAGAGACAGCGAGAACAGAGTCTGTGAGGGAGGATAAACACTTGACAGGTCAGTTTTGTAGTCAGTCAGTTTGATTGTAATATTTCATTTTAAAACAAAAGAGTTGTAAATATGGATGATGAAATTAGATGACAGGAACAGGAATGGTTTTTGGATGTTACGCAGTTTACATGCTTCAAAATTAATAGGGAGGTAGGAAAAGATGTGCTGGAGTGGAATTGCTAATCAGAGGTGGTATCACAGCTGCAAGGGAGCTGCAAGGGAGGTTGTCGACGAGAGTTTGCTTATTGAGTCGGTATGGATGAAAGTCAGAAAAAGGAAAGAAACACTCAATTTGTAGGGAGTTTTCCACAGATTCCCAATATCAACAGAGAAATGGAGGAGCAGACTGGATGGCAGATTTTGGAAAGGTACGACATTAACAGGGATGTTCTAATGGTTGGCATCAACCTCCTAAATATTGATTAGCTCCTCCTTAGGGAAAATAAATTGAATGGAACAAATTCTGTCAGGTGTGTCTGTGAAGCATGCCTCACTCAGTGTGGAGATAAGACGATTACAGTGGAGGCCACAATAGATTTAGTGCTGGGAAACGAGTCAGGTCGAGTGGCATATCTCTTAGTTGGAGAGCATTTTGGTGATAGTGATCACAACTCTTTGATCATTATAAACGTCCTGGTGAGAGATAGAAGCAAACATTATGGGAAAGTATTTAATTGTGGGATGGAGAATTGCAATGCGGTTAGTTCTTGGTCCTCAGTCTTGCAGTCAGATTATCTCTCATCCTTCTAAACTGTATTGAATAAACGACCACCCAAATCATTTAGTGGGCGGCACGGTGGCACAGTGGTTAGCACTGCTGCCTCCCAGCGCCAGAGACCAGGGATCAATTCCCGCCTCAGGCGACTCTCTGTGTGGAGTTTGCATGTTCTCCCTGAGACTGCGTGGGTTTGCTCCGGTTTCCTCCCACAATCCAAAAATGTGCACGTTAGGCGAATTGGCCATGCTAAATTGTCAGTAGTGTTAGGTGAAGGGGTAAATGTCGAAGAATCTGTCTGTGTGTGCTATGGGTCAGTGTGGACTTGTTGCTCTGAAGGGCCTGTTTCCACACTGTAAGTAATCTAATCACTCCTCGAGAGCAGTTCTCCCATCTTTCGTGACAGTTTTGTGAACTTTCACCCTGGCAAATGTATTCTGCCTCAACCATTGCGAACAAAACCACTCGTGATAGTCTAAGCGTGGTCTCACAGAGCACTTTTAAAACTGCAGTTTCGTTTACAAATTACAGTCAGACCTAAATCAAAGAATTCCCAGTTAAAACTTTCCCTTTAATGGTTTATGGCAACAGCAATTGGAGGTATAACCAGATGAACTCCTGAGACTTGACGCTTTGTTTAACAGAAGTGAGATAGAATGCAAGCATTCCACACTTGAGCTGTATATCAAGCACAGCCACATTAATGTCATGTAATTACTGAACATACCTTGACCGATTTATCTCTTAATGAAAAGCGTGATAGAGTCATACAGCATAGAAACAGCTACTAGGATCCAATTAGATCAGTCGGCAATGTTCCAAACTAAATTTCACTTGCTGCACAAATGCTGTCTGAACTGTTTTGTGCTTTCAGCATTTGCTACTTTCTGGTGCATGGGAATACTTGCCTCAAGACTCGAAGTCTTTACTTCATTCAACAATTAATGGTTCCAAACCACTGGAAATGAGACAGTTGATCTGTCATCCTGTTCTCCAATGAGAGAGAGAGGTGTTTGGTGGTGGGTTTAACCTGAGATTCAGAACACCGCAGAAAGTTCGGAAGAAGAGTTTTTCATATTAACGTCACCTGATGTGCTACTCTACTCTGTTGTTGTCAAGGTCAATTGCAAATAACGCATCTAATGAACTGAGTTAATTGACGCTATCTCAAGAGATAGTTTGATAATGCATGTATGCAGGAGAATGGATTAAAAGCCAGAAACCTACATTCAAACAAAAAAAAATGGCATTTTAAATCTGTTCATTGAGGCAAAAATAATATCGTTCTACCAAATTTCTTGAAGTGGGATTTTGGCTGGTAGGAACATTTTATTAGCAGAAAATTACTTTTTCAGTTGCAAATGCCACGAATCTTGCTTCTGCCTAGACACCCCACTTGTGGATATCCATTCGGTAGAATCGCTGTAATCTGGAGCAATCAGCAGAAAATATTCAGTTTGTGCTTGCGTTTGTTGTTTTAAAGTGATCACAAGGTCACAATGTTTCGCAAAATATCGCCCGTTTTGTCCAAAACTATTCCAGATGAAAATGATTCGCAATTCACAGGATATGCTCCAACGAGGTGGATTCCCGAAGGACACAGACAAAAGCAAGCACTTTCCAGGTGACTCAGCCACACAAGGTTCGTTTCAAATTAATTTCGTTGAGGAGTATCTATCTTGAATCATTGCTCAAGCAGTTTTGTTCTTGAGCGAGAATTATTCCCTGGCCCATTATTGTTACCTCTTTACTTCTTTAGGGGAGAACACCTTTCACTCCAGAAGCTGTTCGACATACTTCATATTTCTCTTTTGTTTAGTAGGTTGTGGAGGGCACGGCGCACAGGATAATGTGATACAATATCCTTGAGATGTTGCGACTTGACTCCCAAGCCCTCGAATTTCTTCCGTCTTCTCAACAAATCCTTGACCAGGATTGTGCACAACATTTTCCTAAATTCTTATCAGGCTGAGTGTTCCTAACAAAATGGTTGTTTCTTTCCTATAATTTTCATCCTTCAACACTACCTTCATAGTTTAACACAGAAGTGCACATAGGAATGATTTGAAACTGTAATCCCCAAATAGCATCGCAACAACGTACTGCTTCAAGGTCCAGAACAAAATTAAACTCACCAGATTCCTTGCAAATGAAGTCTAGTGTTGGAAAACTGGTGTTCAACATTAGGCAGCTTTTCGTTGGAAATACCCAATGAATTCTGACAATTTCTGCGTTCGTTAAGATTCATTTGCAGTTAGATAAACTGATAGAAAACGGCAGACGGAAAGAATGAACTGATAATCAATTTAAGGAAAAAAAACTTGCACAAGATTGTCTGAACAGCATTTCGTTTCTAAATCTCCCGATGAAATAACTTGAGGAATTCTGCATTCTCTTCATGATTCTGTATCTGATTGAAATCATCATCTAAACGTCATGAAATTATCATTGTTTGATACACCCTTGTGTGCCTTGATATATCCAGTGCAGTTTAAAATACTTCTTCACTATTAGAAGTGTATCTATCTTTTCTACACATATCCTTTCATTGATTCTATTCCAACACATTTCGATTAAACCCGCCGTTACTTGCTTTATGTCCATTCTCACCGCCTTGTACCGGATCCCTTCACCAAAGGGAACATTTTTTTCCTGCCTTCACGAGCTATGTTTCTCTTTTTTCATATACTTCTTTACGCTTTATACATCCCTCGAATCATTCCTGCTCCAAGGAAAGAAAATCTGTCTCCCAATTGATTCACATAAATACAACTCTATAAACTAGAAAATATGGTGGTTAAACTTTTCTGAACCCTTTCAGTTGTAATGTGATTGTTTCAAAAGCTTGCAGAACTGTAGCTGTGCTCTTACGATGTTTTTTGCAACATTGCAGGAAACATTGTTTTTTACTCTTTCACACAGACAGTTCCCAACATTTGAAACCAACTACACTAAAAAATGCTAAAAACTATCGTTATCATTCTCAAACTGCCCTGGGAGCAAGGGATAAGGGGGAATGCCGGTGCAATGAATGTTGGATCATTCTGCTCTACTGAATGAAAGAGCAGACTCGAGGGAACGAAGAGCCGATTCCTGACGATTTTACTTATGGTCATATGGAATAGGGCCCATTTTCGGGATTGAACAGCAAAACATCGGGGTACTAAAACCTAATTGTACAGTCGGTGTTTGATGGAATAACAAACTTATTTTGTTCAGTATTACTGTTATATTTATTGGAGTATCCCACGTAGTTGCAGACAGGGATATCAGATGTCTTGTGCATGACGTGTCTATGAGGTTTAGATCGATATTTAATGCAATGCCACACAAAATGTTCTAGGGATGTGAAGCCCTTGGAAAAGAAAGGAGAGTGAGATGGGTCGTTTCAGATGGACTCCGTTCCAGCTAACATTAAATTTTGTCGAATGCTTATGTGAACAACACTGAACCTATAGTGAACGAAAAAAAATGGTAAAGTGAAGCATTGGATATCAGATAACTGCAAGTCTGTAGATCAATAAAATAAAACATTTTATTGAACTCACAGTTTGGGTAGGGAACAAACAACTTAACAGAAAATATGAGTTATCTCTAAAGAAATACGTTTGTCGAATTCATTCAAACAAACGTGAGTGATGTTATCACATGAATGACTCTCTGGAGAACTGAAGCATTCATAAATGTAAGCATCCTGGTCATGCACCAGCCACAGATATTTCACACTGGCAGAAGTCATTGATTCTTGAATATGGGTAAACCATGGATTTTGCTCATGAAAGAAGTATGTTATCCGATTCTAGCAGTCATTTGCATTCCAGGTAAATCATTCTAGTCTGTTTGTTTTTGAGTAAGTGTTTTTCTTTCATTGTTAATGTCCTACTGAGAAAAGAACTAATTGCCAATGTCGATGTTTTATAACACAATGTTACCAAAAGAAAAATCAACAATTGTTTGTGAATACTTTCAACTCTTCCTAATTTCTCAACATATTATTGCTGTAATAATAACGTAATATAACCGACGTGTGCAATTTTCTTTTTTCTTTAATCGTTACACTGCCAGACTACAGTGGATAGAATACTGATGTTACTGGCATAAAAAAAGTCTCACTCGGTAAGTGGTTAGCACTGCTGCCTCGCAGCTTCAGGGAACTGAGCACAATTCCATTTTCGGACAACAGTCTGCATGTAGTTTGTTCGTTATCACCGTCTTTTTGTGAGCGTCAGCCGCGGGACCTGGTTGCCTCTCACAGTTGAAAACTGTGAATGTGAGGTGAAATTGCAATGAGAAATTGTCCATCGTGGGCAGGACGTGTAAGGTAGGTGCATCAGCCAGCAGTAATTCGGGGATAGCTTGATTCGGGTCACGGGTCTGGTTGGACTTCTCTTTGCAGTGTAACTGTGCAGTTGTTAGACGGAATGGTCTGAACTGCTCTGTAATGAAGCCACGAATTATGTTGAAATGTTGATAGTAAGTATCTTCACGCTTATTTCAATCATGCATTGGAACACTGATATAAAAGTGAGGGGTGGGATATAATAGTGATATAGTCGCTGGACTATTAAAGCAGACACCCAGATGATGTGCTGGACTGTTGTTTTGGCATCACACCACAGTCAACGTTGGATTCTGAATTTTTGAAAATGTATTGAATAAATGCAATGCTCACACATGCACATATAAATCTATTTGGTAAATTTGCTTTTGCAGAATTGTATTTGTAGATACATTCTGTTCTTTTCAAAGAGCACGTAATCTGCAGACAGCCATTTCTTTTTGATAATCCATGGAACTTTTAATGAATTTACACTTTGGGAATAGAACTATTCAGACAAAAAGTTGGAAATCATACGGACTCTAACTTCACACCACTTATGCATTTTCTAAGCTGGTGTGTCACTTTTTTTGTGAACATCCTAAGTTAACTCGGGAATGTGACGTGATAGAAGTTCTGACGTTTACATTTTAATGAATCGAAAACTGCAACCCTTTCTCCAAGATGAAAGATTTAACAGCAATCTGGGTTTGTCCAATATGATGCATCAGAGTATGACATCTTGATACGTTGTGATCGATTCTTTGACCTACGATCATACTCCACGATGTACGTGACGGAGGATCAGAGCACTGAAGGCTCATACTTCCAAATAAACCTGTTCTAACAAAGCTGGTGATGTGTGCATTTTAATTTCGTTTACCCTAATCGAAACTGATATTTCCACGTCATAATCCAATGATAACCAGGTATCCATCGCTGATTGTTGAGAAAACCTTACTCAGGTCACGAACGTTCATAATGGATGTAAACTACCATCCTTACCTCGTCAGGTGGACAAGGAATTGCATATACATAACAATGTATTTGTCTCTAAACTTCACTTGGAGAATGAGACGTGGGCAATGAATGCCAGCCAAGCCAATGACACCACCATACAATCAACTTTTTTTTAAACTACTAAACCTTCCTGTCTCTCTTACAGCGAATTCGATGACTATTTTGATTCTCTTGCGAGGGGACTGTGGTCTTTCCAAGTGTATCTCGGTTTACATGGTGGCTATGGCAACTTCAGATCTATTTGTCATTATCATCAATTCTGTAGTGTATCGCATTTTTGAACTATTATTTTCCATTTCCCTTCTTGTCTTACACGCCTGTATGCTTATTCATTGCATACATGACGACCATCACTCTCGATCTATCTGTTTGGTTCACCGTTTCATTCACGTTTGATAGATTTGTGATGATCTGCTGTCACGACTTTAAAAGAAAGTATTGCACAAAAAGAACCGCAATCACATTATTAATAATCATCTCAGCCCTGATCTTATTGAAGAATATTCCGGTGTTGTTTGCATATGAGCCTGAGAAGATCGTTCAAAAAGTCCAGTGGGGCTGTAGAACAAGTGCAACTTTCTTAGCTTCTCCTCTTGCGATGATGTTTGTCTGGGTTTACAGCACCTTGGTTGCTTGGATTCCATTTCTACTAATATTCGTGTTCAATTCTTTAACCGTCTACCTCATTTTCGTGGCAAATAGAAGGCGTATAGGACTCCAGGGGCACAGAAATGGGAATCATAACAATTCAATGGGCGAGAATCGGAGGAAATCTATCCCTTTTATTATTCTCTGTGTCAGTCAGTTTTCTAATGCTTTGGATGACATATTCCTTATGTTTGGTCATTACCCAAGTGTCAAACCCTAATTATTACCGAGGCGACTTCTCAAAGCCTGAATATATCGCAACAGAAACAGGAAATATCTTGAAGCTGTTCAGTTGTTTCCTTAATCCTTGTATTTATGCAGCAACACAGAACAAATTCAGGGAAGCGCTGCTGAATATGATGAGACCAAAATGGAAACAAATCCCCAGAATCTGTTAAAAAAATAAAGAGCGTGTCTATTTTGACAACATAATATCGTCGCTGAGTTTTCATTTCATTTAATTCTAAAGTAATAGATTTTTCTTAGATTATGGTAATGTACATGCAACAAAAACAAGTATTTCGCTTACATTAAGTAGTTTTGATGTGGGACAAATCATTCTGCATTATTTTCTGTAATTTATAATTTATTTTTATGTTGTTACAGATAGTATCTTTTTTTAAAGGAAAAAATACAACTTTGAGAGTCAATGTTAACACAAAAAGTACAATGAAGGTGGGAGTGATGTCTCACCTGTAATTTAACGTCAAAGGAATCTGAACACATACCAGGATTGCTTTTAAATTTAGACTGGAAACAAAACAAGATTACAGTCTTTCTTGACAATGCAGCGTGTGTGTGTGTGTATGTGTGTGTGTGTGTGTGTGTGTGTGTGTGCGTGTGTGTGTGTGTGAGTGTGTGTGTGTGTGCGTGCGTGTGTGTGTGTGACGTGTTTGTGTGTTTTTTTATTTGTTTAAAACTATTAACTCTGCTGAAACTTGAAGTGTGTTTGGCTATGTAAGTACACAGAATACATCTGCAGTTAGGAGATAACGTCTCAGGTCTTATTTTGTCAGAGAGTCAAAAACCTGACTTTCGCAGACCTGAGAGTGTATTGCTCGAAAAAAAACACTGCAGGTCATTCAGCATTCGAGGAGCAGGACAATCGACGTTTCGGACCGGAGCCCTTCATCAACGAATCCTGGGATGCTGTCTGACCTCATTGCTTTTCCAACAACACACCCACAACTCTGAACTCAGCATCTGCAGACCTCACTGACTCCCTGATTTTCACACAGCATCATTCACTAAAACAACTCCTAGGAGCCAACACTCAGATGAGAACGAAATTGCTGCAGACTGCAGGTATCAATCAGAAACACATAAAAAAAATTGAGAAAAGAGTTGAAGAATGTGTGAAATCCTGATAGAGACAAATCTGCATACTTGATAAAAATGCTGACGAAAATACATGTTTGATCAAAAGAGTCCTTGATGCTGAATCTTAGCTTCACCTCTTTTACTGTCATCCTTACTTATTGAACAAGTAAAAGAAAAGAATCAGCGTTGAGTTTTGTGTGCACATTACATCGTTTTAGTATTGGATATTTGCTGCGGCTGACTTTATGTTATTAATGGTTCTTTTTAATTTGTACAGATAGCTCATCCTTTTAAAGGTAATATTTTCTGTCTCAGGAGTCAAAGCTTTAAAAAGCAATGGGCGTCAGGAGTAAAATCTGACCATTAATTATTTGGAAATCATACTAGAAAGATACAAGTATTTTCTCGCTATCCGGCTTATTGTGCGGTACTGAATAAAGTGTAGTTTTTTTTTGACCAGTCGGAACAGGCAATCTTCCTTAATTAATTGATAACACAAGCAGTCATAGCACTTATCACTCAGTGATAACTTCATTCATGAACGGTACATTTACTGAAACAATAGGAAACCTTTAGAAGAAGAATTGTGAAGAAGCGAACAATATTCCCCAAACGTGTGTGGACACCTCTGTAACAAGGTCTGAGATGTCTCGGATCGAGCTGACAAGGCTCGAAAGGGGAAAGGTGAGCATCCAGAAGTCTTGGTATACATGGGTGCGAACGACGTATGTAGAATGGGATGAGGACGTGAAAAATGAATATAGGCAGTTAGTTTCACAGTTAAATGCAGGATAAGCAGAATAGAGTTGTCAGGCTTGCTACCTATAACACGGGTTTATGTGTGCAGCTGAACACGTGGTTGCAGAGCTGGTGCAGCGGGGAGGGCTTCAGATATGTGCATCATCGCAATAAATTCTGAGGAAGATGGGACCTGAACAAGAAGGACGTGTTGCACCTGAACTGGAGGGGCACCAGTTTGCAATAGGTGTTCAGGAAGGTTTATACTAGTTTGGCAGAGCTATGGGAAAGGGAGTTACGTATTAGACGTGAGGGGTAGCTGATGAACAGGCAGAGAAAGCGAGAACAGAGTCTGTGAGGGAGGATAATCACTTAACAGTTCAAAGTTGCAGTCAGTGTGTTTGATTGTAGTGTGTCTATTTTAACACAAAACGAGTTAGGAATATCGTTGATGAACTTATAGCATAGGGGTAGGAATTGTTCTTGGATGTTCCGCAGTTTTCACGGTTCACCATTAAAAGGAAGGGAAGTAAAAGAGGTGCTGGAGTGGAATTGCAGTAGTATCACAGCTGCAGAAAAGGCGTTCGTCGAGGAGAGTTTACTTATTGAGTCAGGATGGGTGAAAGTCAGAAACAGGAAAGGGAATCTTAATTTGCTGGGAGGTTTCCCCAGATCTCCAATACCAACAGAGACCTGGAGGAGCAGATTAGATGGCAGATTTTGGAAAGGTGCCAAAGTAACAGGGTTGTTGTAATGGGTGACATCAACTTTCATAATATTGGTTGGCACATCCTTATGGAAAATAATTTGGATTGATCAGATTCTGTCGGGTGTGTCTGAGAATTATTTCTCACTCAGTGTGGAGATGGGCCAACTAGAGCGCAGGTCATTTTAGATTTGGTACTTAGCAACGAATCAGGTCAGGTGGCAGATCTCTCAGTTGGAGACCATTTCGGTGATAGTGATCACAACTTCTTGATCATTATAATTGGCATGGTGAGGGTGAGGAGCAGGCATTATGGGAAAGTATTTAATTGGGATGGGGTTGGGAGAATGACAATTCTGTTAGCTGTAGTATCTCATCCGTTTGTGATTTTCATTAACTGATCAGGAACTGTAAGTGTTGATTAGTAAGTTTGCCTGTAAAACGAAAGATGGTACAGTTGTGGATAATGTGGAGGCCTGTTGTGTTTTAACAACGAGACATTGAAAGGGTGCAGAACTCGTCAGATTAGTGGAATACGTAATTCAACTTGACAAAGAGAGAAGTGATTCGTTTTGTAATTCGAATTGGAATGCAGATTACAGGTTTGAAGGCACGTTTTGACAATGTTGGGGAATAGAGTTATTTTGGGATTCATGTACACGGATCCCTCAAAGTTACCACTCAAGTTGATAGGGTTCATAAAAAAGCGAATGTTTGGTGGATTTCAGTAGCGGGGGGCGGAGTTTAAGAACCACAAAGTTATGCTGCAGCTCTATTCAACTCTAATTAAGTAACACCTGGAATATTCTGTTCAGTTCTGGTCGCCTCATGATAGGAAGGATATGCAAGCTTTAGAGAAGGTGCAGTGGAGATTTATTAAAATGCTTTCTGGATGGAGAGCATGTCTGATGAAGCGAGTGTTTTTCTCATTGGATTGACGAAGCTGAGAAATGGCTAGATGGAGGTGCACGAGATGATGAGAGGCAAATACACGCTGGGTAGCCCAACAGTTTCTCCGAGGCCAGAAATATATATCACGACTGTGCATAATCTTATAGTGATTGGAGAAAGGTTTTTGGCGAGACGTCAGAGGTAGGTTCTTTTTACACAGAAATTGGTGGGTCCATGGAATGAACTGTTATTGTGCACAGGAACATGTATGATAGTAAAATGAAGAGTATGCCAATCAGTTTGACTGTAGGTTGAGATGAAACCTCGACTCAACATGGAGGATCGAATGGCCTATTCTCTGCTACACTGTTCTATACTGTCTTTTCTGTGTTTACAGTACCTTCAGACCATTACGTCTACTCCATATTTAAAATGATTATTGCTGACCATAAATCTTATTAAACGTTATCCGCTTGTTCCCCCGCCAGTTGTATCCTGGAGCCTTCAGGAATATGCAAAGCTACGTTTTGGAAATATTTACTTTTAAGGCCTCAACCATTCTCTGCAGCAGTAGATCATTAGGCTCACCATTCTCTGAATGAAAAACGTCATCCTTAATCATGTACTAAATGTCTTCCTTCATGCCCTTGGACTGAAATCTATGGTTGCACTTCACAGTTACATGGTGAGAAAACTATTGCAGCTTACTTTATTCTCTTTCATGAAAACAATATTGTCTCCTCTACGTACGGATATCTATTGTTTGGTTCAATGTGAGCATGTTTGTCTCACTGCCTAAAACAGAAATTGTAGTGCACCATGTACTTCAAAGGCTGCAGGACTTGTTGAACCTACAAATGTCCTGTTTGGGTTTTGCTTCGGCGAAAGGATAGATGCAGAGGATTATCGACCCTTACACAACAGATACAATGAATAACACACGCCGATATCGAGCTACTCCCTGTGAGTGATCTACATCGGACCTCACCATACCATTGCTTATAAATATTCAACTCATTTAAATAAAAATTTGGTGTTGTCTGTTTTCCTCACTATGAACCTGATGCTCTACATGTCTTGGCCTACCATATCCTTCCAATACGGATCACAAACTATTTTCCTGTATTTAGGCACACGTTGTCACAATAGATTAATTGAATCAGTTGAATTTTGTCTGTTGAAACGTGGAAAACAGTCTTGAAAAATTCAGAACGAACGAAGTATGATTTCAAATTGGCAGCTCACTCTGATGTTGGATGCACTTACTGAAGTGTTAGCTTTCTCATATTTTCGTCTTTGAAAATAATTTTCTCCGTCAAATAATCCAATTATAAGTCGAAATGCACTTTAATTGACAGCACCATTAAAAACTCGTTTTGCTTTGAATGGAATGGGGGAGATCTTGAGAGGATGATGAACGAAATTATGAATGCTGGGTGCTGGTGTCAGCTAAAAAGTAAACAGAATTCTCATCAAATCTACTGCACAAACTACTATTTCATTTCAGAGCGATCTTGACTGTGATTATCTTTGCTACATTTTAGCCTTGGATAGAAAATGGGGAGAATTACGAATCACACAGGGGTCACGATGGATATTGAACTGGAGTCAACAATTTATCTGTTGCCTCATGTACGCTTTTTGCAGTTTATTTCCGGTAAACGAAGATATGTCGCTCTTTGAAAAACAATTTAAACAAAAAACCTGCATACAAAAATGGAGGATGTGACAAAGATCATAAAATTGCATGAATAACTTGCGCCACGGAATTCTGAGGAACGGATTGGCAAGTATATGGAAAAGCAATGCCGAACTAGGGATAGTCAACATAGGTTTGTTCGAGGAAAATCTTGTCTCAGAAATTTCATTGACTTTTTAACTGGATGAACCGAAAGAGACATGAAGGCAGGGCGGTAGGAGTTGTGCATATGGGCTTTGGTCAAGGCATTGACTAGGTTGCGCATTGTTAGGCTATGTAGCAAATTGAGATGATATCGAAATCAGGGAGAGCTTGACAATTGAATGGAAAAGTTGGTTTGACTATAGGAAACAGTGGGGCAAGCGACACTTTATTATTCAGATTGGTGTCCTGTCATCAGCAGTGGGGATGGGTGAGGTTTGACTGTTGCTTCTCTTTTGCATAAACGATTGGGATGCGAAGTCTGTAGTCATGGTTAGCCATGGGGAATGACACCAAAACTGTTTGTATATTCGACAGTGAAGAAGATTATCTAAGAATTCAAAGAAATCCTGATCAGTTAGGTCAGTTAGCTGAAGGGTGGCAGGTGGAGTTTAATTTAGATAAAGATGATTGCGTTCATTTTGTCAACAGAAGGGAAGGCAGTAGTTACACACTTAATGTTATCGTATTGTCGAACACAGATTGAGATCGAGAGTTTCTGATTCATATTTCGTTGACAATTGCACCACATATAGGCAGAGTTGTGAAGAAGGCATTTAACACACTCGGCTTCATTGTTTAGAACGTTGAAGGTATGAATTGAGACGTCATTTTGAGACTGAACATGATGGTGGGGAAGCTACTTGTTTAGGGTTATGTACAACTCTGGTCGCCCTGCTACTGGTATCAAAGCATTTACTTGAAGATGCTACAGTTAAGATTTAAAAACATGATCCTGAGACTAGACGGTATGTGTTATAAGGAAATGATAGATCTGTTCGCTGGGGCACAGGACATTGAGGGGTGAACTTATAATAGTTTATAAGACTTGCGGGCAAAGAAATAAAGATTAAGAAAGGTCTTTTTCCATCGGGTAGTGCACTTCAAAACCAGATGGCATATTGTAAAGTTAGAACAGAAAGGTTAAAATCGATCTGATTGGCAATTCTTTCATACAGAGAGTGGCCTGTATATGGAATGAATGGCCTCAAGACTTTTTTGGCGCATGTATGATTACAACATTTAGAAGACATTTGGACACAATCAGGAAAAACAGAAACGTTCTGAGCAATATGGAAATGGAACATAAATAAAGAGATTAGACTACCAAATAACTTAAGCTGTCCAATAACACAATAGATCATCCTAACTGAACAATGCTGTTCCAAACGCTTGCAACAATCCATATAAAACACCCTTGGAACCAAATATAATTTTCAAACACAGTGTCTTAAATGAGAGAGGTCAGAGAGAGATGACCAGCATGGAACCGCTGCAACTTCTGAACTGCCTGGCTCCTTTCAGCGAATAACCTGACTGCCAAAACCAGATCAAAGTTGGAGTGGAAGAAATTGCCACTCCATATCCATTGTGGAAGTTTTTATTCCCTTACTCTTGAATGTCTCTGGGCTGAAGCAGTATCTATTAGCTGAAATCAAACTGGCCCTAACAACCCTCCATCCCACACTTATTGTAGCCTGTGTTTGTTCATGAACTCTCCGGTAATTCCTTTAGGTTCTCATCCTCCTGCTGGTACTCAGTTAATTTCTCTGAACGAAGGTTTTCTACTTTGCCATTCATTTGCTTCTGTTTTGTCCCAAGCATTCGATCAAGTAATAACTCTCATCATTCCATTTTAAACTTCTTATCTACCTTCTTTGATCACTTTTCTTTCAAATGTTGACCTTATGACGTCATTTTCACACCGTCTGCAAAAACAAAAACATATGTTACCTGCAAACGTTCAGCAACGGAGTTTTCATTGGCTTTTCAACCAAAGTCGGCAGAACTCCGGACTGTGACCCAGCTGCATCGTCAGCAAGGAGAATTGTATTCCTGCAGCTGAAATCTTGTTCAGGACTCCTACCACAATTTCTCTACTCTTCACTGGGCACTCTAACCTCACTCTAATTGAGCACTTCTTGTCTCAACATGAAATCTAGTTACTTGCATTTTTTTTCTGTCGACATTCCTTCAAAGGTACATATCCCGTTATCTTCCAACTTCAAAGATAGAGAGGAAACTGTTATTATTCACATTATAAACTCTTTACCTGCTTCGCTGACATTGGAGAATGAAGTTCACCTACGTAATGACCTGACAGTTTTTCCTTAACTGGACTCTGACTAGGTTCTGCATTCTTCTACAGCTTTTTAGATCCCACAATGCTTTCAGTTCATAAAGTAACAAAATTTACTGGCTTGTCCGATTCTCTTCCTTGTGGCTTCCCAATGGTTTTTATCACACATCAACACCGTGCGTTCAAGTGGCCTAGTTAATCGCAGTGAAAGCACTGGAGATTTTTAACTTCCATTTCCCCTTCACGGCTTTCCCTTTCAGCCTTTAGTAAGTTATCCTTGTGTTCTTCACCGAGATCAAACTTTCTGTTGCTACGTTGGGATTTTCCTTTTGCGCTATTTCTGTTACTTCCGGATTGAAATCGATGTTGGAAGCGAAGTTTATTTAGTCAACCAACTCGTCTTTTCTTCAGCTAATCTTACTGTTTTAACTTTTAGCTCTTCCGCATGATTTCCCACATTTCGAGAAGTGATTTTTGTTGAACTTCAAAAAAAAATCTTGTCTTTAAAAGCGACATAACTTTGCTGTATCTTTAACGCCCATATCTGTCTATCAAAATAACTTCATTTATTCCTTTAAATCTCAATGTAGGTTTAACTATAGACCCTCCGTAAGTGACTGAAACGCTGTCTGTGGGTTTCTGGCAAAACCTCATTTGCACTTAAAATGGCTATCTTCACCTCCTCATCCTCCGCAAGTACCTATTCTGATAGTGATGCAAATAACCTACTAGCTCAACCGACAGCAAAACCCACATGGTCACTGGCCACTTCATTTGTTTAGCTCCCTTGTCAAATGAGATGAAAAAAGGCTTTTACATCCTTCTAATCCAATATCGTCCATGATTGAATCCATTTGAACAAATTCCCAACAGGCCTTTCGCGGCCATATGTTTGCTCTCTTCCTCACTCAGCTTACCTTCAGTCTTCACCACCATCCTTTTAAGCTGACTTTCCTTCTATGTGTTAATTTATGTAGTTCAAACTTTCTTTCTCTTTGTTTCCTTTCCTCCCGGTACCTTGCTTTTTATTCTGCAAGGTCATTTAGTTCTTTTTTCTCTTAATTCGGCTCTTAATTGTAACTCATACAGTTTCAAGTCTTTTTCCCTTTCCTTTTCTATTTCATCTATCTCAAGCTGTTTCATGTTCAGTTGAATGTTTTGCTAAATCTAAAGCTTCTGCTGGCGTTTCCAGAAAATTCAAATGCTGACTGATTGTTTTAGTTACCTTTTCTTGCCTCATGGAAGGAGGCAGCTTCATCGCCAGCTTGACTCGGAAGTCCAGCAGCTTCTCCTTGATCGCCTTTTGGAAAATCACAAAGTCACTTTTTCCACCCCAAGTAAACTCTCGGTGACTGAAGAAGCCATGACTACATCACTAACTGCTTAAAACTAACAAGTACAAGGCCCAGCCCAGCAGACACTAAACGCGACCAATCGCCAAATTCGAGTCCTACAACCCTTATCCCAAATCAAAACCTTAAAGCAAAGCTGCCTAGACACCCCAGACATCATGAAGCAGCCAGACTCCCTCACAGCTGTTAAGTTCCAAACATTTCTGTCTTTTTTAAGCGGTTGTGTAATGGATATTCCAGGACTGATGCAGCTAGTTCAAACACCCAGTTTAAACAAAGCAGATTGTATTTACTCACAAACAAAATAATATAAAATTTAGAATCACATAGCTATTTGGACACTGAATCGACTCTTTTGCAACTTAATGATGCTCTTCCAAATTACTGAAACGTCCCACAAACTCACTTTGTCCACAAGAGAATTTCAAACTCAGGTTCTTGAAGGAGAGATGTCAGAGGAGACGGAATCGGCATGAAAGTGCTTCACTGGGTCCGCAGCAGCGTTTTTGCGTTCCAACCTAAAGCTTGAAACGTACCTTTAAAAACAACAGCTTGCCAAAACCATTTCCCGTGGTGACATTATTTTCTGTGGTGATGTCATTTCCCATAGTTGCGTCATTTCCTGCTCTTTTTATCAAGGGCTGGAATGTGGTATCCTGGTCACTGTGTTTTTTGGTGATGTTGTCCCAGTCGAAGGGGTGCCCGTCCTCATGTGTGTGTGGTTCATTTCATTTTGTTGCAAATTGATGTTCATGTATCCTCACGAATGGTTTTCTGCCTGTTTGTTCAATGTGGTATTTAGTGCCGTTCTTGCAAGGTAGTTTACAGAAAAAAAGCCTTCTGATGAACTTCAAACATCCAATAAAGAAAGCACGCAAAAGTAATGTCATATACAAAATAGTGTGATGACAATACGTCTGGAAACATACCTTCCAGCTCAGCAAGCAAACTTACATCCAAAAGTTAGTTTGTGTTTAACGACAGACAAAATAAAAGCTGAAATTGTCAGGGAATTACTTAGGTGTGTCAGAGAAATTGACATTTGGGGTAGAGGAAGAAAAACATTAATTAAAATTGAGGGACGTGGAATGAGGAAATGAACAGAGAGAGAGAGGAAAAAGAGACAGAAAAGAAACAGAGAGAAGTTCTTCACTGAGCAAAGTGAGAGAGAAGAAAGTGAGAGAGAAATAGAGAGTAAAGAAATGTACTCTGTACATTCTCATGCGGATGATTCTAAAGCTTTCTTTTTTCAATTGAAACGTTGGCTCAGATGATGGAACGGTTCGAGGAGTTATGGCTAACGGCAATTCATATACAACTGTTTGGCAAAGCTATGGAGGTATTTGTCTCGCTCTCAAATGAGGAATCAAGGGACTATGAAGAGGTTAAACAGTCTATTTAAAGTGTTCATCAATTGACAGTGGAAGCATACAGACAACGGTTCACAACGATAATGAAGGAAACAGGTCAGACTTAGGCTGAGTTTCAAAGAATTAAACATGGTCATTTTGCTTGTTGAGTAATAGCTTTAAAAATTGATAAGGCCACTGAGTCTCTACGAGAGATTCTTCTGCTGGATGAGTTTAAAAACTCACTTTTAAAGCTGGTCAGAATTCATGTGGAGACACAGAATGTTCAGGAAATGGGAATGACAGCAGAATTAGCAGATGAATATATGTTGCTTCAGAAAACAAGATTCCGAACAAGATTTCGACCTGTGAGGGATAGAAGTTAGGAGAAGAAGGGAGATCATAAATTACATAAAAAAGAATGGAGAGCACTGGTAAGATTTTTAAAACGATGCCCAACAGGAACGAAAGGAGGGGAAAGACATCAGGTGTTTCCACTATGGTAAAATGGGACATGTAAAGTCGCAGTGCAGGTCAGTCAAGAAAGTTGCTGTGAAAAAAAAATTGTGGGGAGCGAATCTCAGCCAGAGGTATTCGTGAAGATAATAAAATAACCACAAGACGAGCCGAGGATCTGCAGTAGAATGCACAGCCTATGCAGGAGCTCCGTATGTAGTCAGAACATTATCTCAAAAAAGAGTTCGTGTTTGCGGCTAAAGTTTATTCCAAAACAACGGGGAAGGAATAGAAATGTACGTCATCTGTAATGTTCAACATTGCCTTATTAGTTTTACCAAACATTAATCACTTGCATCGTCCTATTTCTGTTGTATAGACATTTTTTTAAGCTACATCTGCAGTTCAAATTACACAAGGAGTCATTAAGAAGATTACTGACATTTTATCAAGTTTGTACAATTTGCTTACATTCAGCCTGGTCCTGAAAGCCGGTTCTGACTTTTTGCCACAGACTTGTTAAATTTGCAGATCCTTACTTCTAGAATTTGACATTTTCCCATCATGAAATGTTAAACTTTCCCCACAATACCAAACCTAGGCCTGATCATTCATAATATGGCAAACTGCAGGAACAGAACGGGCACTGTTCTGATCAATTGTAATATACTTGTCCAATTCTATGTTTCACGTGAAATGCTCCAGCAAGGAGTATATTGTACGCTGGATGAAAAGCATTTAGCTCATGACTTTGACCAAAGTTGCATAGCTGAGTCATTTGTTCATTGTCATACAAAATAATAGTCCACCATTGCCTCGTCTGTTTGCCCTCTCAAAGACTCATAAGACTTCAGTCTTGCCTTGCTGCTTAGCATGAACCCAGAGCAGGATTGTTGTCAAGGTTTCGCCAGGCTTCATTGCATTCCAGAGAGATCATTTGCACAGGGCTCCCCATAGCACAATAACTCTGCGACAGACTCTGGTAGTAGTCAAGAAGATTGGGCACAGTCAGCCTGACACTCAAAGAAAGTTTGGACTCAACTGTTGTATGTCCAATGGTGTTGGAGGGAAGGCAAACTTTGGTGCCAATGTCGACTATCTTTGATCCAAGGATCTATGTCATATATCGCCAAAGAAAGTCATGACTCTAAATACACTAAAATATATCTCTTGAGTATATTCAGTGGCCGCCATTGCCTGCTGTTGGAGAGAACTCCACATGTTCACTGTTCTCTAACTGAATAAATGTTCCCTCACCTCAGTCATACACCATATCTTTCGACTTTGACACCTGGTGAAAGAGTCACGAGCTAGGGGAAAGATCCTCCATGCATCGGTCAGTCCAGCAACGTTAAAAACTATACACTACAGTCAGATCATCTCTCATCCTTCTAGACTGCATTGAATAAACGAATATTCAAAACAGTCTCTCTTCGTGGACAGTTCTGCTGGCTCTCATGACAGCCTTATGAACCTTCACTTCACGTCCACTCTGGCAAGTTTACTCTCTCTCAGCGAGTGAGAACAAAACCACTCGTGATTCTCTAAGCGTGGTCTCACAGAGCCCTTTTAAAACTGTAGTTTCGTTTACAGATTGCAGCCAGGTCTAAAACAAATAACGCCCACTTAAAACTTTCCCTTTAATGGTTTATGGCAACAGCAATTGAAGGCATGAACAGATGAACTCCTGAGACTTCACGTTTTGTTTAACAACAGTGGGATAGAATGCAAGCATTCCACTCTTGACCTCTGTGTCAAACACAACCCCATTAACGTCATGTAAAAACTGAAAATACCTTGATTGATCTTTCTCTTTAAAAAAAACAGCGTGATTGAGTCATATAGCATGGAAACAAATCCTAACATCCAATTCCTGCAATCGACAATGTTCTGAAGTAATTTTCACTTGCTGCAGAAATGCTGTCTGAACAGTTTTGTGATTTCTGCATTTGCTACTTTCGGATACATTACTCAACACTCGAATACATTACATCAATCAGCGATTAATGGATCCAAAGCATGAAAATGAAATGTTTGATCATCACGTTCTGTTCTCTAATGAGAGAGAGAGATGACTATTGGAGGCTTTTCCCTGAGATTCAGAACACCTCAGACGTGGAGAGATGTTAGAAAGGAGAGTCATTCATGCTGAATTCATGTGGCATGTTAACCGGCTCTAATGCTCTCAATGTGCATTTCAAACATAGCTTCGAACAATCTGAAATGCTGGACTCTATAGCAAACGTCAGTTTGTGAACACATGGATAAGGAGAGTGCATTAAATGATTGAAACCTACATGAAAGTAAATAAATTTTAAAATGATTCATTTAGGCAAACATAACGACGTTCTATCAAAACTACTGAAAGGTGCTTCTGATCAGCAGGAACATTGTATGAGCAGAAGATTTCTTTTCTCTGGAACAAAGGCCACACATCCTGCTTCTGCCTCAATACCACAGTTGTAGATAGCCACTCAGTGGTGTCGCTGTATTCTTGAACTAACAATAGAAAATATTCGATTTGTGCGTGCATTTGCCGCTTTAAAGTCATCACAAGATCACAATATTTCGCAAATGACCGTCCTCTTTGTTTATAATAGTGCCGAATGAAAATGGTTCGAAACTCACGAGATATGCTCCAACGGGTTATATTCCTGAAGGAAATAGACAAAAGCCAGTAGTTTGCAGGTGATTCAGCCACACAAGATTCGCTTCAAATTAAGTTCGTTGAGGGGTATCTATCTTGAGTCATTGGTCACGCAGTTTTGTTTTTGAGCGAGAATGATTCTCTGGCCAATTATTGCAGCCTCTCTCTTTACTTATCGGAGGACACCTTTCACTCCTGAAACTGTTCCACCTACGTTATCTTCCTATTTTGTCCAGTCGGCTCTGGGGGGCACAGTGCACAGGACAATGTGGTACAATATCCCTGAGATGTTTCGACTTGGCTCCCATGCCCTCCAATCTCATTGTCCAAGACATCCCTCCATCTGCGCAACAAATCCTTGACCCGGATAGTGCACAGTTTTCCCTAAGTTCTTATCAATTGGAGGATTCATAAACATAATGATCATGTTTCTTTCCCATGATTTTCATACTACAACTCTACCTGCACAGCTTAGGGCAGAAGTGAATACGTGTATGATTTGAATCTGTAATCCCCAAATAGCATATCAGCAACGTACTACCTCAAGGTCCAGAAGAAAACTAAACTCACAAGTTTCCTTGAAAATGCAATCGTGTGTTTGAAAAATGATTTTCAACATCAGACAGATGTTCGTAGAAAATGCCCAATAAATTCTGACAATGTCTGCTTTTGTTAAGATTCTATTGCAATTAGGTAAGCTGATAGAAAGTGGCATACGGAGAGACTGATTGATAATCAATTTAGGAAAATTACTTTCACAAGATTATCAGGACTGCATTTCTTTTCTAAATCTCGATCACATCACTTCAGGCATTCTGCATTCCCCTCATGATTCTGAATCTGAATAAAAGTCATGCAACTCTTCTGGTTTGATACAAACCATGTCTGCCTTGACAAATCAAGTGCACGTTTAAAACCTTCTAAATTTTTAGAAGTGTGTCTTTCTTTTCTACACATCGGGTTCGTGGAGGTCCATTAGTTCATTCATTAGTTGATTCATTTCCATCGCATTTCCTGTAACACTGCTGTTTCTTGCTTTCTGTCCAACGGCTCCGCCCTTGTACGGACCCTTTCACCAAGGGGAACATGTGTTTTGGTCTTCGCTAGCTATGTTTCTCATTTTTTGATTTTTTTTTTCACGCTTTATACATCCCCACAACCACCCCCCCCCCCCTTCCCCCACCTCCCCGCGAATCCTTCCTGTTCCAAGGACAGAAAACCGGTCTCCCAATTTATGTACATAAATTCAACTCTTCAAACTAGAAAATATTATGGTTAATCTTCACTGAACCCTTTCAGTTATAATTTGATCGTTTCAAAAGCTTCCATTTCTGTAATTTTGGTCTTATCATTTTCTTTTCAACATTGCAGGAGACGTTGTTTTTACTCTTTCACTCAGACAATTCCCAACATCTGGAAACAAAAACACTGAAGAGTATTATAATCTATCGTTATCATTCCCAAACTGTAGTGGGATCAAGGGTAGCGAGTTAATGTTAAATGTATTCGATTACACCATGGAATTGCAGACAGGAACATCAGAAGTTTTGTGCATGACATGCCAATGAGGTTTCAAACAATATTTAATGCAATGTCACACAAAATGCTCTTGGGAGAAGTGAAGTCCTTGGAATGGAAAGTACAGTGGGATGTGTAATTTCAGTTAGAACACTGTTACAGCTGAAATCAAAGTTTGTCGAATCCTTATATGAACATGATTGAAACTATAGGGAACTAAAACATTGGACAACTCAAGTAAACCATTGGATGTCAGATAACTGAAAGCCAGTAGGTCAGAAAGATAAAACATTTTATTGAACTCATGGTCTGAGCAGGGAGCCGACGATTTAAAAGAAAATATAAGTTATCGCTCAAGAAAAACGTTTGTCTAATTCATACAAACTGACGTGAGTAATGATATCACATGAATGACTCTCTGGAGACCTGATGCATTCATAAATGTAAGCATCCTACTCATGCACCAGCCACAGATAGCTAACACTGGCAGAAGTCACTGATTCTTTGAATATGGGAAAACCATGGATTTTGTTCATGAAAGAAGTATGTTATCCGATTCTCGCAGTTATTTGCATTCCAGGTAAGTCATTATTGTCTGTTTGTTTATGAATCAGTGCTTTTGTTTCATTGCTGATGCCCTACTGTGAAAAGAGCCATTTGCCAATGTCAATGTTTTAGAACACGATGTTACCACAACAAAATCATCAATTGTTTGTGGACACTTTCCACTCTCTATGTCTATGGGGTTAATTTGCATTTGTAGAATTGCATTTGCAGATGCATTCGATTCTGTTCAAAGAGCACGTAATCTGTGGGCAGTCGTTTCTTTTTTGATAATCCATGGAACTTTTTCTGAATTCATTCTTTGGGAATAGAGCCGTTTTGAAACAAAATTTGAAAACATATGGATTCCAGCCCCACACCGCATTGTCTAAGCTGAGGTGTCACTGTTTTTTGCACACCTTAAGTTAACTCGGGAATGTGAATTGAATGAAGATCTGGGATTAACGTTTTAATGAATGGAAAGCCGTAACCCTTTCTCAATGATGATAGACATAACAGCAATGTAGGATTTTTCAACATGACGCATCAGTGTATGACATTTTGATATTTTGTGATCAATTGTGTCCTACGATCCTACTCCACGATGTACGTGATGAAGGGTCAGAGCTCTGAAGGCTGTACTTTCAAATAAACCTATCGAAACAAAGCTGGTGTCGTGTGTTTTTCTTTCATTTCGTTTAGCGCAGTCGATAACTGATATCTCCACGTCATAATTCAATGACAACGAGGTATCCATCGCTGATTGTTGAGCAACACTTACTCAGGTCACCAATGATCATTTTTGTAGTAAACTATCATACTTACCTAGTCAAGCTGACTAAAGATTGCATGTGCATAGCAATGTACTTGACCCTTTACTTCACTTTGGAGAATGCGACATGGGCAAGGAATGCCGGCCAAGTCAATGACAGCACCAGTCAATGAATGATTTCTTTTTTTAAAAGTACTGACCTTCTCTATCTCTCTTACAGCGAATTCGATGACGATTTTGATTCTCTTGCGAGGCGACTGTGGTCTTTCCAAGTGTATCTCGGTTTACATGGTGGCAATGGCAACTTCAGATCTATTGGTCATTGTCATTAATTCTGTAGTGTATCGCATTTTGAACTATTATTTTCCATTTTCCTTCTTGTCTCACACGCCTGTATGTTTATTCATTGTATACATGAATGTCATCACTCTCGATCTAACTGTTTGGTTCACCGTTTCATTCACATTTGACAGATTTGTGATGGTCTGCTGTCAGGAGTTTAAAAGAAAGTATTGCACAAAAAGAACCGCAATTACATTATTAATAATCGTCTCAGGAATGATCCTGTTCAAGAATATTCCGGTGTTGTTTGCATATGAGCCTGAGAAGATCGTTCAAAACGTCCAGTGGGGCTGTCGAACAAGTGCAACTTTCTTAGCCTCACATCTTGGGATGACGTTTGTCTGGTTTTACAGCGCCTCGGTTGCTTGGATTCCGTTTCTACTAATATTCGTATTTAACTCTTTAACCATCTACCGCATTTTTGTGGCAAATAGAACGCGTATTGGACTCCGGGGACACAGAAATGAGAGTCGTAGCAATTCGGCGACAGAGAACCGGAGGAAATCCATCATTTTATTATTCTCTGTGTCAGTCAGTTTCATAATGCTTTGGTTGACATATTCCCTATGTTTGCTGCTCACTAGAGTGTCACACCCTAATTATTACCGAGGCGACTTCACAAACCCTGATTATATTGCAACTGAAATAGGAAATATCTTGAAGCTGCTGAGTTGTTTTCTTAATCCGTGTATTTATGCAGCAACACAGAACAAGTTCAGGGAGGTGCTTCCCAAAATGATGAAATCTATGTGGAAGCAAACCGTCAGAATATGTTAAACATGATTAAGGAAACAATATCTGCTTTGACAGTACAACAACGTAGCTAAGTTTTCATTTCACTTATTTCTAAACCAATAGTTTCTCTTAGACTCTGTTAATGTACACACACACAGACGCACACACACGCACGCTCACACACACACGCACAGAAAATCAGTTTCTTTTGCACACATTACTTAGTTTTGCTGTGGGGTAATTTATTCTGCACATTTTTCTGCTCTTTATCATCTATTCTTGTGTGGTTGTAAATTGCATATCCATTCAAAGGGAACAAATTTCAACTTTGTGAATCAATGTTAAAATAATAATTATCATGCAACGGAAGTGACGTCTCACCTATAAATTAACAGGAAAGCTATCCGAACACAGACCTGGATCCAAAGGGGCAGCTTTGCTAATAGTTTAGACCGAAAACAATCAAAGATTACCCTCTTACTTGAAAATTCGGCTTTTGTGTGTGTTTGTTTGTGTGGTGTGTGTGTGTGTGTGTGTGTGTGTGTGTGTGTGTGTGTGTGTGTGTGTGTGTGTGTGTGTGTTTGTGTGTGTGTGTGTGTGTGTGTGTATATGTGAGTCTGTGCCTGTGTGTGCGTTAAAATATTTATTTGTTTCAAATTATTAACTACGCAGAAACTTGAAGTTTGTTTGGTAATTTGAGTAGATCTGCAGTTTCAAGCCAACGTCTCAACTCTTATTCTCCACAGAGAATCAAAAACCTGACTTTCACAGAGCTGAGAGTCTGTTGCTGGACAATCACAGGATTCCTGATGAAGGGCTCCGGCACGAGAAGTTTATTGTCCTGCTTCTGGGATGTTGCCTGACCTGCTGTGCTTTTTCCACCAACACACTCTCAACTCTAATCTCAGTATCTGTAGACCTCACTGTCTCCCTGACTTTCACTGAGCATCATTCACCTAAACTACTCCAAGAAGCCATCCCTCAGATGAGACCGAAATTGCTGTAGACTGCAGGTGTCTATCGGAAACTCGGAAAAACAATGAGAGAAGACCTGAAGAATGTGGTGAAATCTCTATCGAGACAAGTCTGAAGACTTGGTAAAAATGTGGACGAAAATATATGTTTTATCAAAAGACTCCTTTTGATGAATCTTCGATTTCCTATTGGATATTTGCTGTTGGTAGCTTTATGTTATTAATGCTTCCTTTCAAATTGGAGAGATAGCTTATTCTTTTCAAGGTAACATTTTCAGCCTCAGGAGTCAAAGCTTTAAAAAAGCAATGGGTTTCAGTGATAAAATCTGAGTATTAATTAATAGAACTCCTGACAGATACAGAAATCAAATGAACCAGTTTGACGTTATAAAACAAAATCAAAGATTTCACTGTGAGAAACGTGGATTCACTTTAAAACCGTTACCTGAATAAGGGGCACGATTATCCTGCAAAATGACATTGAAGCTTCATGCTGGGTAAATTCTAAGAAGCACAACGTCGGAAAAAAGGTATTTTCTTGCTATCCTGGTTATTGTGCGGTACTGAATAAAGAATAGTTCATTGGCCAGTAGGAACAGGAAATATTTCTTAATTAGTTGATAACACAAACAGGCATGCTACTAAACACTCAGTGATAAGTTCATTCATGAATTGTGCATAAAGCGAAACATTGAATAGAAGAACATGTTTAGAAGAAGGATTGTCAACAGCGAACAATACTCCCCAAGACTGTGTTCACACTTCAGTGCCAGGATCAGGGATATCTCGGATCGAGCTGACAGGACTCTTAAAGAAAAAGGTAAACAGCCAGATGTTGTGGTAAACATCGATGAGAATGACAAAGTTAGAAAAGGATGAGGACTTGAAAAGTGAATATAGGCAGTTAGTTTTGAAGCTAAAATGCAGGACAAGCAGAACAACGCTGTCAGGATTGCTACATATACCATGGGCGTGAGGCTAGGAAGAGGGTGCGTGTTCAGTTGGACACGTCGCTGCAGAGCTGTTGTTGGAGGGAGGGCGTCAGATATGTTCATCATTGCGATAAATTCTGGGTAAGGCGGGACCTGTACAAGAAGGACGTGCTGCATTTGAACTGGAGGGCACCAATATCTTTAGTGGGAAGTTTGAAATAGCTCTTCAGGAAGGTTTTATTTGGTTTAGCAGGGGAATGGAAACCGGAGATACGTATTAGAGGTTGGAGGTAGCTGATGAACAGGCAGAGACAGCGAGAACAGAGTCTGTGAGGGAGGATAAACACTTGACAGGTCAGTTTTGTAGTCAGTCAGTTTGATTGTAATATTTCATTTTAAAACAAAAGAGTTGTAAATATGGATGATGAAATTAGATGACAGGAACAGAATGGTTTTTGGATGTTACGCAGTTTACATGCTTCAAAATTAATAGGGAGGTAGGAAAAGATGTGCTGGAGTGGAATTGCTAATCAGAGGTGTATCACAGCTGCAAGGGAGCTGCAAGGGAGGTTGTCGACGAGAGTTTGCTTATTGAGTCGGTATGGATGAAAGTCAGAAAAAGGAAAGAAACACTCAATTTGTAGGGAGTTTTCCACAGATTCCCAATATCAACAGAGAAATGGAGGAGCAGACTGGATGGCAGATTTTGGAAAGGTACGACATTAACAGGGATGTTCTAATGGTTGACATCAACCTCCTAAATATTGATTAGCTCCTCCTTAGGGAAAATAAATTGGATGGAACAAATTCTGTCAGGTGAGTCTGTGAAGCATGCCACCCTCAGTGTGGAGATAAGACGATTACAGTGGAGGCCACAATAGATTTAGTGCTGGGAAACGAGTCAGGTCGAGTAGCATATCTCTTAGTTGGAGAGCATTTTGGTGATAGTGATCACAACTCTTTGATCATTATAATCGTCCTGGTGAGAGATAGAAGCAAACATTATGGAAAGTATTTAATTGTGGGATGGAGAATTGCAATGCGGTTAGTTCTTGGTCCTCAGTCTTGCAGTCAGATTATCTCTCATCCTTCTAAACTGTATTGAATAAACGACCACCCAAATCATTTAGTGGGCGGCACGGTGGCACAGTGGTTAGCACTGCTGCCTCCCAGCGCAGAGACCAGGGATCAATTCCCGCCTCAGGCGACTCTCTGTGTGGAGTTTGCATGTTCTCCCTGAGACTGCGTGGGTCTGCTCCGGTTTCCTCCCACAATCCAAAAATGTGCAGGTTAGGCGAATTGGCCATGCTAAATTGTCAGTAGTGTTAGGTGAAGGGGTAAATGTCGAAGAATCTGTCTGTGTGTGCTATGGGTCAGTGTGGACTTGTTGCTCTGAAGGGCCTGTTTTCCCACACTGTAAGTAATCTAATCACTCCTCGAGAGCAGTTCTCCATCTTTCGTGACAGTTTGTGAACTTTCACCCTGGCAAATGTATTCTGCATCAACCATTGCGAACAAAACCACTCGTGATAGTCTAAGCGTGGTCTCACAGAGCACTTTTAAAACTGCAGTTTCGTTTACAAATTACAGTCAGACCTAAATCAAAGAATTCCCAGTTAAAACTTTCCCTTTAATGGTTTATGGCAACAGCAATTGGAGGTATAACCAGATGAACTCCTGAGACTTGACGCTTTGTTTAACAGAAGAGATAGAATGCAAGCATTCCACACTTGAGCTGTATATCAAGCACAGCCACATTAATGTCATGTAATTACTGACATACCTTGACCGATTTATCTCTTAATGAAAAGCGTGATAGAGTCGTACAGCATAGAAACAGATACTAGGATCCAATTAGATCAGTCGGCAATGTTCCAAACTAAATTTCACTTGCTGCACAAATGCTGTCTGAACTGTTTTGTGCTTTCAGCATTTGCTACTTTCTGGTGCATGGGAATACTTGCCTCAAGACTCGAAGTCTTTACTTCATTCAACAATTAATGGTTCCAAACCACTGGAAATGAGACAGTTGATCTGTCATCCTGTTCTCCATGAGAGAGAGAGGTGTTTGGTGGTGGGTTTAACCTGAGATTCAGAACACCGCAGAAAGTTCGGAAGAAGAGTTTTTCATATTAACGTCACCTGATGTGCTACTCTACTCTGTTGTTGTCAAGGTCAATTGCAAATAACGCATCTAATGAACTGAGTTAATTGACGATATCTCAAGAGATAGTTTGATAATGCATGTATACAGGAGAATGGATTAAAAGCCAGAAACCTACATTCAAACAAAAAAAAATGGCATTTTAAATCTGTTCATTTAGCACAAATATATCGTTCTACAAAATTTCTTGAAGTGGGATTTTGGCTGGTAGGAACATTTTATTAGCAGAAAATTACTTTTCAGTTGCAAATGCCACGAATCTTGCTTCTGCCTAGACACCCCACTTGTGGATATCCATTCGGTAGAATCGCTGTAATCTGGAACAATCAGCAGAAAATATTCAGTTTGTGCTTGCGTTTGTTGTTTTAAAGTGATCACAAGGTCACAATGTTTCGCAAAATATCGCCCGTTTTGTCCAAAACAATTCCAGATGAAAATGATTCGCAATTCACAGGATATGCTCCAACGAGGTGGATTCCCGAAGGAAACAGACAAAAGCAAGCACTTTCCAGGTAACTCAGCCACACAAGGTTCGTTTCAAATTAATTTCGTTGAGGAGTATCTATCTTGAATCATTGCTCAAGCAGTTTTGTTCTTGAGCGAGAATTATTCCCTGGCCCATTATTGTTACCTCTTTACTTCTTTAGGGGAGAACACCTTTCACTCCAGAAGCTGTTCGACATACTTCATATTTCTCTTTTGTTTAGTAGGTTGTGGAGGGCACGGCGCACAGGATAATGTGATACAATATCCTTGAGATGTGCGACTTGACTCCCAAGCCCTCGAATTTCTTCCGTCTTCTCAACAAATCCTTGACCAGGATTGTGCACAATATTTTCCTAAATTCTTATCAAGCTGAGTGTTCCTAACAAAATGGTTGTTTTTTCCCTATAATTTTCATCCTTCAACACTACCTTCATAGTTGAACACAGAAGTGCACATAGGAATGATTTGAAGCTGTAATCCCCAAATAGCATCGCAACAACGTACTGCTTCAAGGTCCAGAACAAAATTAAACTCACCAGATTCCTTGCAAATGAAGTCTAGTGTTTGGAAAAATGGTGTTCAAAATTAGGCAGCTTTTCGTTGGAAATACCCAATGAATTCTGACAATTTCTGCGTTCGTTAAGATTCATTTGCAGTTAGATAAACTGATAGAAAACGGCAGACGGAAAGAATGAACTGATAATCAATTTAAGGAAAAAAAACTTGCACAAGATTATCTGAACAGCATTTCGTTTCTAAATCTCCCGATGAAATAACTTGAGGAATTCTGCATTCTCTTCATGATTCTGTATCTGATTGAAATCATCATCTAAACGTCATGAAATTATCATTGTTTGATACACCCTTGTGTGCCTTGATATATCCAGTGCAGTTTTAAAATACTTCTTCACTATTAGAAGTGTATCTATCTTTTCTACACATATCCTTTCATTGATTCTATTCCAACATATTTCGATTAAACCCGCCGTTACTTGCTTTATGTCCATTCTCACCGCCTTGTACCGGATCCCTTCACCAAAGGGAACATTTTTTCCTGCCTTCACGAGCTATGTTTCTCTTTTTTCATATACTTCTTTTCGCTTTATACATCCCTCGAATCATTCCTGCTCCAAGGAAAGAAAATCTGTCTCCCAATTGATTCACATAAATACAACTCTATAAACTAGAAAATATGGTGTTAAACTTTTCTGAACCCTTTCAGTTGTAATGTGATTGTTTCAAAAGCTTGCAGAACTGTAGCTGTGCTCTTACGATGTTTTTTTGCAACATTGCAGGAAACATTGTTTTTTACTCTTTCACACAGACAGTTCCCAACATTTGAAACCAACTACACTAAAAAATGCTAAAAACTATCGTTATCATTCTCAAACTGCCCTGGACAAGGGATAAGGGGAATGCCGGTGCAATGAATGTTGGATCATTCTGCTCTACTGAATGAAAGAGCAGACTCGAGGGAACGAAGAGCCGATTCCTGACGATTTTACTTATGGTCATATGGAATAGGGCCCATTTTCGGGATTGAACAGCAAAACATCGGGTACTAAAACCTAATTGTACAGTCGTGTTTTGATGGAATAACAAACTTATTTGTTCAGTAATTACTGTTATTATTTGGAGTATCCCACGTAGTTGCAGACAGGATATCAGATGTCTTGTGCATGACGTCTATGAGGTTTAGATCGATATTTAATGCGATGCCAAACAAAATGTTCTAGGGATGTGAAGCCCTTGGAAAAGAAAGGAGAGTGAGATGGGTCGTTTCAGATGGACTCCGTTCCAGCTAACATTAAATTTTGTCGAATGCTTATGTGAACAACACTGAACCTATAGTGAACGAAAAAAAATGGTAAAGTGAAGCATTGGATATCAGATAACTGCAAGTCTGTAGATCAATAAAATAAAACATTTTATTGAACTCACAGTTTGGGTAGGGAACAAACAACTTAAACAGAAAATATGAGTTATCTCTAAAGAAATACGTTTGTTGAATTCATTCAACCAAACGTGAGTGATGTTATCACATGAATGACTCTCTGGAGACCTGAAGCATTCATAAATGTAAGCATCCTGGTCATGCACCAGCCACAGATATTTCACACTGGCAGAAGTCATTGATTCTTGAATATGGGTAAACCATGGATTTTTGCTCATGAAAGAAGTATGTTATCCGATTCTAGCAGTCATTTGCATTCCAGGTAAATCATTCTAGTCTGTTTGTTTTTGGTAAGTGTTTTTCTTTCATTGTTAATGCCCTACTGAGAAAAGAACTAATTGCCAATGTCGATGTTTTATAACACAATGTTACCAAAAGCAAATCAACAATTGTTTGTGAATACTTCCAACTCTTCCTAATTTCTCAACATATTTATTGCTGTAATAATAACGTAATATAACCGACGTGTGCAATTTTCTTTTTTCTTTAATCCTTACACTGCCACAGACTACAGTGATAGAATACTGATGTTACTGCATAAAAAAGTCTCACTAGGTAAGTGGTTAGCATTGCTGACCTCGCAGCTTCAGGGAACTGAGCACAATTCCATTTTCGGACAACAGTCTGCATGTAGTTTGTTCGGTATCACCGTCTTTTTGTGAGCGTCAGCCGCGGGACCTGCTTGCCTCCCACAGTTGAAAACTGTGGAATGTGAGGTGAAATTGCAATGATAAATTGTCCATCGTGGCATGCGTGTAAGGTAGGTGCATCAGCCACAGTAATTCGGGGAGAGCTTGATTCGGGTCACGGGTCTGGTTGGACTTCTCTTTGCAGTGTAACTGTGCAGTTGTTAGACGGAATGGTCTGAAACTGTTCTGTAATGAAGCCACGAATTATGTTGAAATGTGATAGCAATATCTTCACGCTTATTCAATCATGCATTGGAACACTGATATAAAAGTGGGGGTGGGATATAATAGTGATATAGTCGCTGGACTATTAAAGCAGACACCCAGATGATGTGCTGGACTGTTGTTTTGGCATCACACCACAGTCAACGTGGATTCTGAATTTTTGAAAATGTATTGAATAAATGCAATGCTCACACATGCACATATAAATCTATTGGTAAATTTGCTTTGCAGAATTGTATTTGTAGATACATTCTGTTCTTTTCAAAGAGCACGTAATCTGCAGACAGCCATTTCTTTTTGATAATCCATGAACTTTTAATGAATTTACACTTTGGGAATAGAACATTCAGACAAAAGGTTGGAAATCATACGGACTCTAACT